>NW_007248891.1:255320-256621 GCF_000164805.1 Carlito syrichta
CGTTTTACATTTAGGTCTCTGATCCATTTGGAGTTAACCTTTGTGCATGGGAATAGGTAGGGGTCCTGTTTCAATCTTCTGCATATGGTCAGCCAGTTTTCCCAGCACCATTTACTGAATAGGTTCTCTTCTCCCCAGTGGAAGGTGGTGGAGGCTTTGTCGAAGATGAGTTGATTGAGAAATTGAGGTTTTGCTTCTGGAATCTCAATTCTATTCAATTGATCTATATGCCTGTTCCTATACCAATACCAAGCTGTTTTGATGATTGTAGCTTTATAGTAGAGTTTGAAGTCTGGTAATGTGATACCCCCTGCTTTGTTTTTTTTGCTGAGAATTGTTCTGGCTATTCTTGGACGTTTGTGTTTCCATATGAATTCCTGTGTTGTTTTTTCTAGGTCTGAGAAGAATGTTGCTGGTAATTTGGTGGGTGTTGCATTGAATTTGTAGATTGCCTTAGGTAAGATGGACATCTTTACAATGTTGATTCTTCTGATCCATGAGCATGGGATATTTTTCCACTCGTTTGTGTCATCTTTGATTTCTTTGAGCAGTGTTTTGTAGTTTTCATTATAAAGGTCTTTCACGTCTCTGGTTAGGAAGATGCCAAGGTATTTCCTTTTTTTTGTGGCTATTGTGAATGAAATTGTGTTTTTTATTTGGGTTTCTGTTTGTTTGTTATTGGTGTAAAGAAATGCCATTGTCTTTTGCACATTTATTTTGTATCCTGAGACTTCGCCAAAGGCCTTTATCAGTGTAAGGAGGCTTTTGACAGATTCTCTTGGGTTTTCAAGGTACACAATCATATTATCTGCAAAGAGAGATAATTTGACTTCCTCTTTTCCTATTTGGATACCTCTGATTGCCTTCTCTTCTCTGATTGCTCGAGCTAGGACTTCCAATACTATGTTGAGCAGGAGGGGTGAGAGTGGGCATTCTTGTCTTGCTCCAGTTTTCAGGGGAAATGGTTCCAATTTTTGTCTGTTTAGGAGTATGCTGGCTGTGGGTTTCTTGTAGATGGCTTTTACTATTTTGAGGTATGTTCCCCATATACCTAGATGTTCGAGGGTTTTTATCAAGAAGGGGTGCTGGATTTTATCAAAAGCTTTTTCTGCATCTAATGATATAATCATGTGGTTTTTGTTTTGACATCTGTTGTTGTATTTAATTACATTTATGGTTTTACGAATGTTTAACCAGCCTTGCATCCCAGGAATGAAGACTCCTTGGTCATGATGGATGATTTTTGAGATGTGTTGTTGAATCCGGTTTGCTAGGATCTTGTTGAGAATTTTAGCATCTAG
>NW_007248892.1:0-1190 GCF_000164805.1 Carlito syrichta
AGAGAATTTGTATAGTTTTATAAATGCTAAATAAATTGAATAAATAATAAAATACAATCTTCAAAATAAAGTGTGATGCCAAGTTGGAATAACTAGTAATTTCTATCAGAACCTTAAGAAAGAATTTATTAATATTCTACAATATATGTGAGAAGCTAAAAGCAGAGGGAATGCATTCTCTAAGCCATCCTATTTCAGAAACTTTACTCATGCCAAAATAGGTCATGGAAATCAAAATAGAAAATTTACAGACCAATAACGATCATGCATATAGAGACAAAAATTTTCAAGACAATAGGAGCAAATAAAATCAAATTAGGTTTAAAAGAACTTTTCTTTTATTGATTTTTGTTCTGTTTATTTTTGTTTTTATTTTTTGTTTTATTTTATTCTAAATGTAGGAGGAATTAATTCTAAGGATGTGAGGTTGTATCAACTTTGGGAAATCAATTAATGGAAACCATCAATTCAACAGGTTATAAAGAAATATAATAGCATGATTATATTAATAGACACAGAAAGGAATGGAAAAATTAATTATTCATGATTTTTAAAAATCTAGAAAACTGGTAAAAAATGGAAACTGATTCTAATAGATAAACAATATCTACAACTAAAACTACTGAAAGTATTGTAACTGAGAGGAACATGATGCTTTCTTTCTCTATTGGATCGGATACCAAATATGAGTGTCCCCTATTACCACTAATTTTCAGCTTTTTCCTGGAAGTCCTAATGAATGCAATTGAACAATAATAGAACATAGCATGTATACAGATTTGAAATACATAAATAAAAATGGATTTGCTCATGTATAATGATTGTCCATTTAGGAAATCAAAAAGACTTAACAAAGGAACTATTAAACTAATAAATGCTACAGCAAAGTTCCAGGACACAAGATTAACTTGCAAAATCATTATAAACTTGATATACATTGCAACTATCTTAATTGAATAACTGGATTTTGAGATTCGAAAATAAGCCATTTGTGTTCACATTTCTATAGAAATAAAATATTTAGGTATAAATCTAACAAAACAGGTATAAGTCTTTTAAAGAAAACTGCAAAACTCTGATGAAATTAATCAGGGAACCACTAAATCAGTAGAAAATTATACGTGGTCCATGGATAAGAATTCAAGATATAAGTTCTTGCTAACCAGATTCACCAAAACCTCAAATAAAAT
>NW_007248892.1:1800-3251 GCF_000164805.1 Carlito syrichta
GACATTTAGATACATTAACAAAGCAGAATCTATAAAGTAAATGATTGATAATATGTATTTTTTTAAATTAAAACATGTGCTTTGCAAAAAAATAAATTTGAAGTATTGAGAAAGCAAGGTACAAAATGGAATAATATATTTGAAAAAGTCCTTATTGAATTATGGAACAGTATCCAAATTATTCAAGGAACACTTAAAATGAAACAATTAGAAAACAAAGCAGTGGAATTAAAAGGGGCCTAAGACCTTGCAGCCCCCTCTATGAGAAGTTATACAGATGACAAATAAGCATTTGGAAAGATGTTCTACAACATATACCATTTAGAAACTGCAAATAAAGACAGAAATGAAATATTTCTGCACACTTATTAGACTAGTCCAAATCCGGAAAACACCAAATAATGGCAAGTTTTGGAGTAGCAGAAATTCATCTTTTCCTTCTGGATACACAAAATTATAAATCGTGTGGAAAATTCATCTTTTTCTTTTTGATACACAAAATTATAAACCAGATTGGAAGCACCTTGCAAAACAAAACATACTGTTATTATTCAGTACAGTAATCACACTCTTTGACATGAGTTCCAAATGTGGAAACGTATTCCACACAAAAATCAGTGCACAGATGTTTACAGTAAATTTTTACATAATTACCAAGATTTAGAAGTAACTGTAATGTCCTCAAGAAAACGAATGGTTTAAAAAGTATTTTGCATCCCAAAAATGGAATATTATTCAGTGCTAATCAGATATGAAAAACCTTAAACACATACCATTATGGTAAAATAAAAAGTCTATTTACTGTGCTACTCCAACAGCATTACATTTTGGAAAAGGCATTACTATAGAGACAGTAAAAAGATCATTTGCTGCTATGAGTAAGAAGTGAATAAAGGATGAATGGGTGAAGCACAGGTAGATATTTGAGCAACCTAACAATCACTTATGGTGAGTACATGTCATTAAAATTAGAATTACCACATGGGTCTCACTTATGTATGGCCTATTAAAAAAATTGCTAATGAATGGTGAGCACACTGTGCAATCTACCAGAAGCTAGGGAAGGTGATGGACAGATAAATAGATGTCAGACAAAGGTTTCTTATTCTAATAAAAGAGAAGAAATAAAATCTAGTGATCTGATGAAGAATCTGGTAATATAGTTCATATGCATTGTCTATTTCAAAATTGCAGGAAAATAGAATTCAAATATTCTCACCACAAAAATAATAAGTACTCTAGGTGTTGGAGATGCTAATTGGCCTAGTTTACTCATAGTACAGTGTAAGCATTTTTATAAAATCACACTATATGCCATAAATATATAAAACTACTACTGAAATTTAAACTAAAATAAATTTTTTAAAAGATTTAATTTATTCGCTCTAGAATAAATTACCAGGCAGAAAACGATTACTGGGCACATCAATATTTAAATCCTGTTGTATTTG
>NW_007248892.1:4363-5391 GCF_000164805.1 Carlito syrichta
CCTGGTGACACTAGATGCGCCAGCCCCAAGGGGATGAGCTCAAGTCTGTTGGGGGAATCCATCATAGTGGGATCGCCTACTAAAACCCATCCCTGAAGAGTTGAATCACCATCTCATAGACAGGAACAAGAAACATTTCTCCATGCAGCTGCACTCTGTGACCCAAGAGAATATGGCCTCTTACTTTGGGAGATACAGGGTGAGGGAAACTCATGGTGAGTCCAGACACAAACCTCCCTGATGAGATACAAAAGGTAGATGGGCATAGGTGTTACTGCTGACCAGGGGATGTGAAGGGCAAACAGAGACCAGTTCAGGAACATGTTCACAGAGAGAAGCTGTCAGGGACCGGCCCTGACCTGAGGGGAGTTGGACCCGCTCCAGGGAGTTAGGACGCGGCGAGAAGAAACAACTCAGAGGCAGTTCTTTTGAATTCAGTCTGATCAGGACTGTTCCAATTTTATTCAAACTCTTTCCAGCTTATATACCATTTTCTACAATATTCAGCAATAATCAAATATTTGCTAGGGGCTTACAGATCGCATGATGCATAATGCTCTTCACAAAAGATTTTTGTCTAAGGTAACAATTGACAATGAAAACTCCGTGATGCATATCGTGCCTTACAAGGCGTACATCAAAATTACAGGTGTTTGATTTTAACAATAGTCTGGCAAACTGTGTTCTATAATATCTGATGACTAATCTATACATTATAAGTTATACTGAATTTTGCTTAAGGTAAAATTTCCCCTTTTTGCTAACCTACTTTGATTTAATAAAACAATCAAGATTTATATCAATTATCTTAACTTCTAGTAGTGAAAATATTTTTGCTGTGGGCATATGAATCCAGTGATACACATCATATCTATTAAATCTGCATCACAAGATCCACATGCTTCAAACAGAATGATTAGTATCAGAGTACACATGTTTGAAAAAGATCATAACGAGCACCTATGATTTTAGCATTTAACTATATGATTTAATATATGATTTCTTGTAAATCTTCAAATATATAATTA
>NW_007248893.1:0-14786 GCF_000164805.1 Carlito syrichta
TAATGGCAATCAAGTGGCTGGACTCTGGTAGGCAAACTCCTGCAGGACAGACATGATAGTCCCCTGTTCCTCCAGGCTCTTATGTTAGGGAGATTATCTCAATGTTTCTTATAGATGTTCCTTAATATAACTAATAGTTATTTTTATGTTATATTTCATATTGCATATGTCTATACATATATGTTAATATCTTATACATTTATACATTTAATATCTTTGAAGAGGAAGGAAAGGGCCATGTAGGTGCAGTCATTACAGTTACTCTGAAATCATGTCAGTGGATCTGATGAGTGAATTTACTGCAGTTTCTAAGGACCAAAGGAAGGGAATAAAGAGCTTCTTTTGTAACTTGGCTGAAGAAGAGAATGAAGTTCAATGAGTGCACCTTGTAGGAAATGATATGTGGTCCTTGGCTTTTGTAGATTCTTCTTCTTGAATTCTATCTTCCTTGGGTGGTGCTGAATGAGTCAGTTTCAACTTGATGTCTCTTCTGCTCTCCTTTCTTTGCCCTAATTTTAGGTATTGTTTCTGAGATAAGCCTTGATCTTGTATTCTTTCAATAATGGGTGTTACTTTCTGTCAACTTCTAAACTAGAGTCTTCTTTCCAATGTGTTTTAAACATTTTTTTATGTTCACAATGTACTCTGCCCGCTAGAAGCAAACACTAGAATGGTGGAAGAGATAGCTGACTGTGAACTTTTCCTCTTCTGTCCTTTGGCTTTAATTCTTTTGTCCATAATTGTATAAGCATAATTTTATACCTCTGACTCTCTGGGCGATGCAGACACCTTGCCATCCTGCTCTTGTATACTTGAGAGGCATTCAGAATTCTTTCTCTCTTCTCTCATAAGAGAATACAGTGTGGCAGTTACTGAAGCCTCTTTGCAAACAGCCACTGTACAATCTTGGAAATCTAGGATTCTTCATCTACCATGCTTGGGGGGAAGGCCATGCAAAATGTACAATACAATTGTTAGATAATTAAAAAGACATTAATGGAGAATCAAAAACAGGCCAGATGAGAGTGCAGGAAATAAGAGATTCATGTGGATTTTTTTTTTATTTCTTTGAGAAGTTGCACTCATTTTGTATTAGCAGAGCAAAAAATATAGTATTTTTCAGGTGGACAGATAGTCAAGAAAGTGCTGTGAATTCTGTACCTGAAGAGAATAATCCTAAATATAATTTCCAAGTTCATTTCATCTCTTATTACTTCTTTATGTCATTCATTATTGTGTATGTAGAATATAGATTGCTTTTAAATGCTCTGTTGATCTACCTGTGTTTATACCCATTATGTTTTTACAAAATTCAACATTTTAAAACATATTGCAAGTTTTTATCTTGATGATGGTTTATTTGCAACATGAACTACCTTGAGTAAGGGTTTTAGGGGATAATGAAAGAGGAGTCTGTGGAAAAAAAAAGGTGATGAGTTGTATTGTGCACCCAAGTCTAAGGAACAGATGTCGCTGTCAACCCTGCTTGACCAGGATTGACTTTGTTCTTTTTCTCCTAGTGAGTGCTTATCTCACTGCCTTCTCTTGTCACTGTGATAATGTACATTAAAAGTTAGTTTTTAATAATTTATATGTGGACTAATCTGGTTTGGGAGAGTAAATGTTGCATCTAGTATAAGACCTATATAGTTTGGGGAAGCTCTAATTACTTTCCTTGGTTGTAAGATTTAGGGAGGCCTTGATAAACTTGTTTAGGTACTTTTCTTTTATTTATTTTTTTGGTTGGAGTCTCACTGTGTCTCCCAGAGTGGATCACAGTGGCCGCTCCCGGCCACCACAGCCTTGATCTGCTGGGCTCTGGCGATGCTTCCACCTCAGCCTTCCAAATAGCTGGAACTACAGGTGTGCGCTACCATGCCCAGCTGATTTTTGATTTATTGTAGAGATGAAGTCTAGCCAAGTTGCCCAGGCAGGTCACAAACCCGTGGACTCAGGCAATCCACTCACCTCAGCCTCCCAAGGCACGGGATTACAGGCTGAGCCACCGAGCCCGGCTGTTCAGGTACTTTTCTAATGCCATTGAATAGGTTGTGAGTGATACAAGATGCCAAGAGTCCATGAGATGATAAACTTTAGATGGGGCCACTAAAGACAAATATTTCATTTATGGACCTATCTCTCCGTGTCTTTCAATAATACTTCTGGTGTTTATTTCTGAAGTTTATCAGCAATTTGTGTATGGGAGGGTGATGCTTATATGAGAAGAAATAGAAAAAGGTGTGACAGTTTAGAGATAAGATTATCCTACTTGAAATGTTTCAAGGTTTCTCCTTTTTTTCCCCTTGTGGTGAATTTCATATATCAAACATCATAGTAGACTGTAATTTGAGGCAGACAACATAAAGTAAGTATCTATAAGCCAGACCAGTCTGTGTTTTCTCTATGTTCCCCTGAGAATCAAGGGATTCATAGCTTCTACAGGTTAGGGTGGGTGGTACAAGATGGGAAGGAGTTTAGTAAGATCATTTCTGAGATGAATGAAATGTTTACATAGTCAAATGATCAGTTCTCTCCTTCAATTCTATTTAAGACATACGCATTTTATAGTTTGGCCTTGTTCTGCTAACAATCCTCTAGAACTATTTTCTTTCCACCTTTTCGGTCACTTAACTCTAACCTGTACAGAGCGTCTAAAATACGCTTCACTGTTTGAGGAAGAATCTAAAGAGCCTTGAATCTAACATTCTGTAACTTAGCATGAAGTTTCACCCTGACTTAAGGCTTGATTTCTTCCAGTAAGTATGTTGTTTTGTCTTAAGACCCACCTTTAAGTTTAAACCCATCTAGGTGACCTTGTCTTGGTGTATCATAGCAAGTGCTTCTACTGGTGAGGTTTTTTCCCCCCACCCAACTATCTGTGTAGGCTTTTTAAAAAAATCAATGTTGGAATCCCTTAAACCCCTACATGGTATATGGGACCCTACCAAATACTGGTGGATTTGTTAGTATCAACTGCTTCTCTGTTTGTTGCTCCAAATATCCCTTGCTCCTATAATTTCCATTCCAGTTTACTACATACTTATGAAGGCATTGTTCTACCTCGTGTTGAACACATTCTCACCCAAAGCTTACTCTTTGTCAGTTCCCATGCTTTCTAGATACCCTATTATGCCTAGGTCTGTATTTACTCATGTCAACTATAACTAAGTTTGTTCTTTCTGCAAGTTTCTGTCTTTTAAAAAATGGAAAGTAAGAACTGTATAGCTTTTCTAGCTTTTGATAGAATTGGGTCAAATTTTGTATCTAGTCATGCATGTGCATACTAGTACAATTGGACTTTTTGATTACTCTTTGCCTATTGGATTTTTTTCCTAAAATTGTAAAAGTGTTTTTCATAATTTAATGTAAACCTTAAATGTTTCTAATTGTAGTTAACAAATTATTTTATGCTAACTTTTTTATTTTACAATTAGTAATTTACTTACGTTGACACATGTTTAAGTATGTGGAATCTCTCAGTATTGTAAATGCATGTGGATTTAAAATTAGTTGGAATTGACTGTCTCAAAGCTGTTAATGCAGTCAATGGTCTTTTTACCCGTTTGTTCATTCAAGTTTTTATGAAATACCTCTGACCTTTCTGATCCTCAGTTTCCCAAGCTCTAAATGAGCGTGAAGATTTCTAAAAATGTATGTAAGTTACTCTCATAAATTAGAAACTGAAACACAAAAATTATGTAGAAATCTGGTATTCTAATAACTTACATTTGTATCTGGACTTTATTACTTTGTTCTGCCTTTAGGTCATGCTGTTTTTTGCTGTTATATTTGTAACAGAATTCATAGTTTTTACAACTGAAACATATCTCTATGTTTGATATTGTGTGATAATTTTGAAATTGAACTTCAGTCTTGGTTATAATTTGGAATTTGCTGTTACATAAATACATGCTGTTTACCTCTATCTAACAAAATACCTAATATGTGAGAGGAAAGTCTGACTGTGAATCGGAGTGTTTGTTTATAAAGTATGTTTATGGAGGTCAGTTAAACAGTATCTTTCAATATTTTAAGTTTATTCTTTTATTGTAGAAATTCTACTTTTAGGAATTTAGATATATGAGCATGTGGTATAACTATTCACATGGCAGCACTTTCTTATTAAAAATACTCTTGATTACAGTAATGGTTCATCAATACTGTACTGGCAAATAGATTGTGGTTTTTAAAAATATGTTTTTAATATTCAATTATATGCTTTACAGCCATTAAAAAAACTAGAAAGGGCCAGATCTGAGTGGTGGAAAAAAAGAAAACTAGAAAGAATGTACAGTTAAATTTTCTAGGAAAATAGTGATCAAGATATATTGTGGTATATGTATAATATGCTGCTTTTTTATAAGAGTAGGGAAAGTATATATGTTACAGTAAATATATACAATATGCAAAATGGGAATATAAGTACTTGGAAACATCTGAAAGGACACACAAGACTTATCTTTTCATTTTGTGAATTTTTAAGAGTGACAGTCATGCACTATCTCAACAACCTGTGCTAGTGTCCTCTGGCTGACCAAGGATGCTGTGTTGACCAAAGTCCTGTTCACAAATCAAACATCAAAGTAAGCGGTGTGGTTACACCATCACAATGATGGGCTGTGGCCATGTGCATTATGGCCATGTGCATTATGGCTGCATAATATTCTATTGTGTATATATGCCACATTTTTTTTTTAATCCAGGCCAGCTTCGATGGGCAACATCATTGGTTCCATGATTTTGCTATTGTGAATAGAGCTGCAACAAACATACACGTGCAGTTATCTTTTTTGTAGGATGAGTTGAGTTCCTCTGGGTACATTTCCAATAACGGAATTGCTAGATCATATGGAAGGTCAATTTCTAGTTCTTTCAGAAATCACCACACTGTCTGTGTAGAAGTGTTCCTTTTTCTCAGCATACTTGCCAGTATCTGTTGTTGTTTGTTTTATTAATGATGGTAATTCTTACTGGGATTAGATGGTATCTCAGTGTGGTTTGGAGTTGCATTTCTCTATGATGAGTGAGGCTGAGCACTTTTTCATATGTCTGTTGGCTGCCCGTATATCTTCTTTTCAGAAGTGTCTATTCATGTATTTTGCCCACTTTTTAAAGGGGCTAGAACCAGCTTTCTGAGGCAAGCTATTGATAACTGTTTTGTACCTACCAACTATGTCTTACATGGCTCATTCCTCTGTTCTCAGCATTTGTTTTCCAGCTATATAAGACCAAGCAGACCTATTATACTGTAATCACCATTTCCTGACCAATCACCAGGCCACTACCTGGAGTCAAAAGACTGGCGCCCTAACAATGCCAAGGATACAAGACCAGTGCTATCAATACTTAGGAATGCAGGTGCTACATATGTTTTCACCCTGTCTCCTTGTTAAAATCTTAAGAGGCTTCCTACCTCAATTACTGATGCCATACTGCTATTCCTATCATGGGACACATTTATAAAACTGTTCTAAATGTGAAAAAACTTTTTCACGTTGCCTTAAAATTGTTCCATGGCACTGGCACAAAAATGCCTCAGGTTACCCAAACATGTGCTCTTTGTGATTTTTAAAAACAACACACAACTTTCCATGTAAGATCTCAGGAAGGATGTAATGGGTTCCTTCATGCAAATTATTACATTTTATTTGCATAATAACTTAAGGAACTGGGGGGGAGGTTCCTTTTGTTTATTAAGGAGTGTATCCAACACTAACAGTTTGCCTATATTTTACTTGAGAGCAATGGCCAGATTCTCACTTTTAAAAGAATGAGGAGCAAACACAGGATATGACATATATTGGACCTTTCAGCTCCTCCAGGTGGCTCAGTGAATGTCAATGCCTCAAGTAAGGAGTGGCAGACCAAGTGTGTGGCAGCAACATTTAGTGGCACAGACCACAGGATATGAAGCCCAGACCCAGAAGCAACATCCTAGGAGGACCTTGCCCTGGTGACAAAACTGATTACATTTTGGGGACAAGGTTTCTGTCTTCTTCTTGGCTGAGAAGCATCCAGAAAATTTGCATCTTTGGTCCCAGCCTCTGTAAACATGATGAAAACAGCTCAAGTGGGTTTTAAGGTACCAATTACAAAACAGCAAGATTACCAAAAGCATCAGTTTGGCACCTTAAGAATGAGTATAATGCCCCAGAAAGAAATTGGCAACAAATCATGCAGCCCCCAGGCACTTCGCTAATGCATATGGCCACTGCCCATCATTGTGATGGTGTAACCACATAATGAGGATTTTGCAGCAACTTGAATGGATTTAGAGTTGATGATACTTAGTGGTCTATCACAGAAGCAAAGGATTTTGCAGCAACTTGAATGGATTTAGCATTGATCATACTTAGTGATCTATCACAGAAGCAAAGAACAAAGTACCATATATCCTCACTCATAAGTGAATCTTGAACAATTATAATACTGTACGAAAGGGACTGGCAGTAGTAGGAAACTGTTAGGGGAGGAGGAGTGGGATTGGCAGTTGAGGAAAACTGCTAGGGGAGGGAGGGGCACACATCATCAACAAGGGTACCTGCATAATCAACATCTGTATACCTAACCCTGAATTGTACCCCATATCTTTATAAGAAATAAAAATAAAAATAAAATAAAAAAGGAAAAAACAACAACAGCAAAGAAACCTAGTTCTGTCCTTGTCTAATTATTAGGAAGTAGGGAGTAGAATAAACAGCTAGCAAAATATGGCGCAGGTTAAGCAATCTTAAAATGGTTGCTCTTTTATATTTTTATTTTTTTATTATAAAGATGTGGGAAACAATTCAGGGTTAGGTATACAAATGTTGATTATGCAGGTATGCTTGTTGAGGAGGTGTACACCTCCCTCCCCCAGTAGTTTCCCTTAACTGCCTATCCCACCCCCCTTTCCTGACAATTTCCCACTACTGAAAATGACTGTTCTTTAAGCTTAGGGAACATATGACTAAAATTAATATGTAATTTTATAGGTGATGAAGCAGGCTCAGAAAAGCAAGAATTAAAACTTAAAATTTAGCTTCCTTAGATGATTTGTTAGGCTATTAAGTTGTGATCTTTCTATTTTCATCATGTGTGTTCATAGTACAGATTTCACGGCAACCCAGAGGTTTGGTAAGATGTTTCTTTGTTTTCATTTTTTTCCAGGTATCTTTTAATCTCTGTTTTGATTTCCTTGTAGACCTTGGAGTTGTTTACCATCATGCTGTTAAGTGTCCATGTCTTTGTAGCTATTGGGGAACTTTGTTGGGGTTGATATTTATTTTTTTTCCACTGTGGTCTGAGAAGGTATGGCAAAAAGGGAACACTTCTACTCTGTCGATGGGAGTGCAAACTAGTACAGCCTCTGTGAAAACAGGGTGGCTGCCAGGCTCGGTGGCTCAGCCTGTAATCCCGTGCCTTTGGGAGGCTGAGGTGAGTGGAATGCCTGAGCCCACGGGTTTGAAACCCACCTGGGCTGCAAGACCTCATCTCTACAATAAATCAAAAAATCAGCTGGGCGTGGTAGCGCATGCCTGTAATTCCGGCTACTTGGAAGGCTGAGGCAGAAGGATCGCCGGAGCCCAGCAGGTCGAGCCTGTGGTGGCCGGGTGCGGCCACTGCACTCCAGTCTGGGTGGCAGAGTGAGACTCCAACTCAAAAAAAAAAAAAAAAAAGTGTGGTCATTTCTAAATGATCTAAAAATTGACCTCCCATACAACCCCACAATCTCCCTACTGGAATATACCCAGAGGGACTTGGATCACTCTATGAAAAGGTTGCCTGCACATGCATGTTTATTGCAGCATTATTTACAATTGCAAAAACATGGAACCAACCATGCTGTCCATAGAAAGAGAACTAGATTTAAAAAATTGATACACACACACAATGGAATATTACATAGCCATAAATAAGGACAAAGTTATGAACTTTACAGCAACTTGTATGAATTTAGAGGTTATAATACAGAAACAAAGAACCAAGTATCACATGTTCTCACTCATAAGTGGACCTTGAACAACTATCATAATACTACAGGAAGCGTTTGGCAGTAGTGGGAAACTGTCAGGGGAGGGCTGGCATACCTCATCAACAAGGGTACCAGCATAATGAATAAATATACTTAGCCTTGAATTGTACCACCCACATATGTAAAGTAAAAAATTAAAAAAAAAACCCTTAAACCAGTCCTTTCATTTGGGGCGAGATGGTAAATAATACCATATATAACATAAGCATAAAATATACAACATAGAAAACCATGCATAATGTAAACTATGGACTTTAGTTAATAATGATGTGTCCTGTTTCTTCAGTTTTAACAAATGGCCCCTATTGATGTGGAATGTTGATAGTGGTGAAGGTTGTTTGGAAGGAAAAGTAAGTGTGGGAACTGACTGTCTTTTTGCTTTATTTTTTTCTGTGCTCTGTAACTGCTCTCCAAGGCAATTAGAGCTAGAATCTGAAAGCTTGAAGGCCAGATGCTTTCATTAATTGAGCAAATGTGTATTGAGTATTATGTTCATGGATCAGTATCAGGCATGGGACTATCACAATGCAAAAGAAACCCCAGTTTCTATTGTTTTGAGACTTTCATAAATGAAGGCTTAGAGTCATCAGAATGAGCAAAAAGCTTTAAAAGTGGTGCACTCATTGCTCACTGTAGCCTCAACCTACACTCATGTGCCACAATGTCCAGCTAAATTTTCTATTTTTTGGCTAATTAAATTTTTTTGAAGAGGTGAGAGTCTCACTATGTTGTCTAGACTGGCCTTGACCTCAAGCAATCCTCCTGCCTTGGCCTCCCAAAGTGCAGGGATTGTAGATGTGAGCCACTGTGCCAGCCCATTACGTGTTTTAGTGGTGATCTCAAACTCTGCTTTGAGGAAAAAATGTCTTTTATAGTTTTTAGAGTACTTTTTTCCTTTTGTGTACTTATGTGTGTAGCTCTCTAAGTAGGAATAATCCATAACAGCCAAGACAACTTTTCAAATGTATATTACTACTTTTTACCTTGAGTCCTACACCCTTGCTTTTCCTAGCTACTTACATTTCTCTGAGTGTTTCTTTTTCCTTCTTGCTTCTAGGTCTTTGCTTTGCCTCTGTGCTGTAACCCCAGCCAGACAGGCTTATTTCCAGGTTATCTGCTTTGAGGTATGTCTACTTATCTTTCAATGATCTGCCTATGTGAAACCTTTCCTGACTGACTCCATTCAAAGTTGAGCAGTCTTTTGTGTTATTTTGTAAAACACATTTTGTATATATTTTAATAATAGTGCTTAGATACTGAGTTGTAATTATTTATTCATTAGTAAAATACAGTTATGGTTAAAAAAAAGATGAGCAAGATTTTAAAGTGGAGCCTAGGTGAGCTCCAAGCATCAAGACACCAAAACAGTCTATCTGGAATAATAGAAGGGATAGGGTGCTCTGAAAGCAGAGATGGACTGTATGCTAAAGCGTAGTTTTTCCTATTGTTTAAATTTTGCTGGGAAACCATTAGGGATATAAAATGACAAATCAATTTGAAAGGTAAATTCTGAGGAAAAAAAAGATGTGGGATGAACTGGTTCAAATAAATGGAGATGTAACAAAGGCCCTGGGATCATTGAAGTTTGTGTATAATGAAAAAAAATTACCTTCCTTTTCAGTTGGAGTTGAAATTACCTGATCCAAGAAATTCCCTTGTGAGGAAGGCTACTGCAAAACCAGTAACATGAAGATGAACCTGTGGTTTTGAGCCTCATCTAGAGTCTTTTTGAAGACTAGTCTCTCTTGTCAAAACACTAAGTTTATCATCTGAGCTAGGATTACTGTGAGTACTTACCACTCCCCTGGTAGGATCTTCTATGTTTTGTATTCACCTTACCAGCTATAATCATCAATGTACAAGGTAACCCAAACCTGTTGGAGATGTGTCCTAAATCTTTTTGTTTTTTTTTTTAATAAGAGTCTCACTCTGCTACCCAGGCTGGAAGGCTGGAGTGCAGTGGCCTGCTTGTGGTCACTGCAGCCTTGACCCACTGACCTCAGGTGATGCACCACCATGCCCATCTAATTTTTGATTTTTTGTAGAGATGAGGTCTCGACAATTTGACCAGTCTTGTCTCAAACCCCTGAGCTCACACTACCCTCTCACCTCACCTCCCAAAATACTGGGGTTATAAGCATGAGCCACCACACCCAGGCTTAAAGATTATTTTCTAAAACATGTTCGTGTTAGGTCACAAGATATAGCCATCCTCCATGAGGGATTTTCTTTACAATTCTTTTTTTTTTTTTTTGAGTTGGAGTCTTACTCTGTCACCCAGACTGGAGTGCAGTGGCCACTCGTGGCCACCGCAGCCTCGACCTGCTGGGCTCTGGCGATCCTTCCACCTCTGCCTTCCAAGCAGCCGGAACTACAGACGCACACTACCACACCCGGCTAATTTTTGATTTATTGTAGAGATGAGGTCTCGCCAAGTTGCCTAGGCGGGTCTCAAACCCACGGGCTCAGGCTACAATTCTTATGGTCAACACAGACTCAGCTTCTGCCAACTTCAACTCTGTCCAAATGCTATCCTTTTAGCACTAACCCCATACTGACTTCTGCTTCTGACTTCTGCCATTATCCTCATCCCTGACCCTTTTCCTAAGCCCATAGAATCTCTCTGCTCTGTCCACTCTAGTCTTGGACTAGGTTTCTTCCTTTTTCATTAATTATTCTCTTTTGTTTCCTGTTTTCAAATTTAACTTTCAGTACCTTCTTTCTAATGTTGCCTTTGATCCCTGCCTCTACCAAAGAAAACCCCACTTAACAAAATCTCAAAACCCCAAAGATCTTTTAATCATTCATATACTGGTCAATTGTATTGCAATTTTATTTTGTTTCATTAAATTTTAATCTATATCACAGCAAATAGAGAAAATTGGAGTTATGTATATGTGAAAAGCCAGCTGATACCAAAAGTGGTACCAACAATGTCCACAGCTATTACATTGTCTAGCCACAGTATTGAGCAATTTCCATATCTGTTTTTCTCTCAGTAAAAAACTTCCAATTCCATATAGAGGGGTATTTGGCAGCATTCTCATGCTCAGGTTGAGCCTGGCTTTTCATGGTCTCACGCTCTGGCCCCTCCTCTTCTGTAATAGGTGTTGACATCATTGGTTCATGAATATTGGGCTTCCTCCTTAGAGTTGGTTGGAGGCTGACATCTTGGAATTAGTTATTAGTTTGAGGCTTGGGTGGTGACTGGAGCTTGGTCTCAGCAGTGGAAACAGGCATATTGTGGAGAGAAGTGCAAGGTGAAAAACTGCACATTCCCTACAGAGGTGTATTTGGTAGCATTCTTAGGCTGATGTTGAGCCTGGATTTTCATGGCCTCACGCTCTGGCCTCTGCTCTTCTGTGATGAGTATTGACATTACTGGTTCAGGAACATTGGGCTTCCACAATAGAGTTGGTTGGAGGCTGGAGTTTTAGAGTAGGTACTGGTTTTGAGGCTTGGGTGGTGACTGAAGCTTGGTCTCAGCAGTGGAAGCAGACCTATTGTGGAGAGCAGTGCAAGATGATGTAAGGTATGGTGCCAGCCTAAAAGCAGCACATGGAGGGATAGTAGGCTGGCCAGAATCTGTAAGATTGAGCTGTGTTGCGCTGGTGAATATTTGCTGAACTGCGGGCAGGACCATCAAATATGTGTTGATAGGAGCTAGTTGGGATGGATTGACTTGAGGTAGTAGACCCAGGTATGGTAAAAAGAGGTACAGTATACTTACATGCAGCCAGAGACTGTGGCCATTCAAGGAACAGGTCCAACTTGAGATTTATCCAGTGTTGGCAGGGTAAAGTTACCAACTTGACTCTCCCAGGTGGTGGTAGCTCCTAGTTGGATAGAGACGGAGACCCTTTTCCAGCACTGCTGTTTTGTTTCTGGGCTTTGACTTCCATTTTTTCAGGACTTTTACCTTCATGTGGTGTATTCAACCATGGTTTGTGAGCATGGGATGACTTGGAGTCTTTGGTATTGTCTAGGATTCCCAGGATCCAGAAGGAGGAGACTCTCATTTTCATATCACTCTTTTTCCCCTTGAATGGTAAACCTACCCAGACTCGAGTTTATGCATGGCTAGGCAGCTTTGAGGCTTTTTAAAAAAAGTTTCTTGGGTATACACAGGTTAATTATTTTTCTGCCCCATCCTGAGAGAGGTTAGCTCTTCTGACTTGACTATATTCCCTGTCTGCTTACTCTCTTTATATATCTTGGAGTTGATTTCTCTGGTTCTCTTGGTCTTTCCTGTCCATAGCCCCTAGTTTTGCTAATTCTACCAGTTGCAGCTTTCTGTGGTCTCCTGTCAAAATGCTTGGCCACATCTACAGGAACCCTGTCACTGACTGCAGCACTACAGATAGCCACTTCTCCCTCTAACAGGCACTCTGAGTTCTTTGGCTTGATGTTGCACCATTGATAGGGTGGGAAGCACCACTGATAACATTGGAAGTTTTGCATTTGTTCTTCCTAACATGAAAGGAGGGACTCTTTATGACACCTTTTTCTACACCCAATTCACCTGAATTACTCTGTTATCTTTGGCTTTGATTCCTGTGAGACCTTTGCATTGTTCAGTTACTCTTATGTAATCGAAGAGCTAGAGAAGGTGAATATCGTCTACCAGTGAGGTGATGTCTGCAAAACTGCTTCTAGACTCCATCCCCCTTTCTAGTGTCCCTTGGTCCTTAAGACTCAGGCTGTTCTTTCCTAGATTAGTATTTTCAAAACCAGGCTACCCCTCAAGACCAAGAGAATCAATGCTGAACAGAAGCTGGTGAATATCAGTAATTTCTAGAGGGAATGGAGGAGGATTTTGGTTTTCTATTGGGATCTAGTGGGCATCCAGAGATTTTGAAAGCTTATCATGTGCATATAAAACATTCTTATTATCTGATTGTTTCTGGGTTGAAACTGGAGGCAGTGCCAAGAGATTAGTAGCACTCTAGACTGGAGCTATTCCATGAAGACATCCTTATGCTCAGGTGGTGAGCTAATATCAATTATTTGGATATTTTTCTACTGCAGGACTTTGGCAATTCTGGAGATTTGGCAGACCAAATGTGTGGCTTGAGGGTAGCAATTCATCAGAAGTCTTCATCTCCAGGGAATTTTTCATTACTACAAAGGAATCAAGAGAGAAGTTAGTCCCTGGTAAGCAAGATGCTCTCTTTACACACCAATACAGCCATCAGGAACCTTTCAACAATGGCTATCATTCATTACTTTTTGTAGGGACCATGGACAAGACATTCTCTTAAGCAAGAGGCAGCGACCAAGTTCTAATAGTTATCATTTGGTGTCATTGTTTCTTTTTTTGTGTTTCACATGGTTGCGGCATAGTATAGCTTTTCCTCATGAAATCTATAATCAAGGACAAATCCTAAGCCTGCTTGCTTTGGACTACTTCTCTGTACATGCCTTCTTCAATTCTGGTGTACATTTAGGAATGTTAAACACTACAATAATTCTGAAATACTTTTTAAAGAGACAAAAGGAATAAATTAGGGAATGAAGTTAATGACAGTATGGTTGCTTAGGGGAACTGATCAGCTGTGGCAGGAATAAACATATTCCTTGGTGTATTTTTGGCTTCTGTTACGTGTAGCATAGATGTCCATTATAGTGTCCCACCTTCCCGCTTACTGGGTATTCTTGTATTGCGTGTAAAAATGGAGAGCACAGACCAAGGGTAGTGATTGAATTCTGGGACTTGTATTCTGCCTATCTGTGTACGCACCACTTGTCATCTTTAGCTTTGACTATTCTTCTGAATGCTGAGTTTATTCCCCTCTCTTCTTACTGCTTGTACTCTCCTTGTATACTTGTCTCTGTGATGAGTTGAACAGACACAGAGTAGTAGATTCTAGAGGCTGGTGGTAGAATGTTTGAGAGCTGAACTTCTTTTAGCACCATCACTATTTGTGGTTGAGGAGCAAAGGTGCTATATCCTGGGTATGACACAGAGCCATAGGATTGTAAATAGGGGCCAAGTTTTACAGACAGTACAGGTCCCCTTGTGCCTTGATGATAGTAATAGATCTGGTCCACTTTCTGATAGGAAAATGACAGACTATATTCCTGATTCATAATTATGATAGTATCCCTTGAACAACGCGGACAGACATGGATGGGTAGAGGCACCATGACATTGGCATATGAAGTTTTATCATACTAGGCTGTCATAGACATGAAAAGACCAGCTGTATCCTGGTCAATGACAGTCATTGTGAAATCACTGAGTGAAGATAACTTCTTTTCAGTACTTCTTGGTATATCCTACTCAAACTACCTGGATATGAGGCAGCTGAAGTGCAGATCTGGCTCTGGGCAGCAACCCCAGCTAGCATAGTTGTGCTAGAATGTTGGTTTAGGTAGGCACCACCTATGAGTGGCTGAAAAGAGGTGCTAGACACTTGAAATAGGCATGCTGAACTGATGGTGGGAGCAGAGACTCTGGAAAAGTTGCAGACATTCCCTGTTTGGGAAGCTACATTGCTCACCACAGGAAGAAAAAGTTGTATAGAATTTGCAGTTCCAAGTGAAGTTGGATTTTGGATAGTTTCTATAGGAAACAAAAGGGTTATGGAAAAACCAATGAGAGCATGAAGTTCCCACTATATTTGAGAAACAGTATTGACTTATGATTGTTTCAATCAATAAGACTAACACAATTCTCACTGAGATACTCCAAAGCAAACAGTTTTTGATGGATGTAAGTGTTAGAGCAGTTTGGTCTTCTGAACAACTGCTTTTGCATGCACTGGTGCAC
>NW_007248894.1:0-1914 GCF_000164805.1 Carlito syrichta
TTGATAAGCATTTTCTACCAAATTAAGCTATTATGTCCAGATAATCATTGGGGGCCACCTTGGTGGCTGGCTACCATAGTCTATAATCTAGAAAAGACTTTGACTATATTTTGAATAGATTCAAAAGGAAAGTTGGCCACCAGTGGAAGATTTGGGTAGATTCTGACTCTGAGCCGTGAGGTCCCCAAGATTGTGCCCTATTTGCCTCAGTGATGTCCAGTCAAACTCATCAATTACTGATTTATTCTTTCCCTACCTCTCTCTCCACCTTTTCATAATGCTCTCAAGCTATCACCACCAGCAAATTAAGCCATTTGTGTTCAAATGTTTCTCTCTGGTCTCTTTTGGGGGCAACTCAAACTAAGACAACCTTCTATCCCAAATCCTACAACAGAGCACTCTATTGTACCATTCTGGCTATGTAGCTATAAAATACACTCAAAATATAAACCTCCTACTCTTGAGCAATACATTTCATGCTTTTCATTTCTCACCCTTGAGTTATAAGCTCCAACTCAAAGAGAGACAGAGAAGAAATCCCATTGTTGGTAGTGAAGACCCAGCATGCTAACAGTTGAACAGGAATGAGAAGAGCAGGCATTCAGCAGTTCTCTCTAACCACATGGTCTTATGAAGTCTCTTGACCACCCACTTGAAGTCACTTACTCACATATAAATAACTGTTGATCTAAATCAGTGGCCCTTAAAATTTTGAACTTTTAAGAACATTGACAAGTATTTTCTACTCTCTTCTCTAGAAGAAAAAAATGAAACTATTGTTTACACATGAGCATAGATAAATGTATGCATAATCTGTGTCTATGAATGAGGGTACTGAGGCCTATGCGTAGACTCTAGAGAGGGTGCTATGGGCCCCAGGGTATAATTTCCTGGTTTAGATGCTCTTTTACTTCCAGAAATTTTAACACTTTATGATTCAATGAGTAATTGATTTAAAATAATTATTTCTTATAGTCTGAGATTTCTCAATAAAGCAACCTTCTGGATAAAATTCAGTTGCTTTATTAAATCTGACATTCTATTCAGCATCCAATCTATTGGAGATTCATGCTTGTTCTTCCAGATAGTATAGTTTCCCTGGAAAAAACAGGGAATCAGCCACTGAGAGGAATACAAACATAAACATCTCTCAAGCCAAATTCATATCAACAGTTGGTATTTTTGTTAAGTTGTTAGACGACTTCTAGAAAACATGAATTTTAAAATACACTTATTTACATGACCAAACTGTTCAGAAGGACAGAAAATTCAATCCCACTTCTCAGAGGTAAAATATCTCTGGATATGGCTGAAGTCTTTCCTCTGCTATTACAAAACAAAGGACCTTAAATCAGGGTCTACAATAGTGTAGAAAAGAACAATGGCTTGGGCCTTTTAAGACACCACATTTCAAGTACCACATGGCTTATTGGGTAGCTTTTTTCCATAATTGGGTCTCTGGAAGAAGTCTAACCAACTCTTCTGGGTCATTTAAATTTTCAAGTAAGAAAATATAGCCATTTTTTTTCTTTTAATATTATTTAAGCTACTTCTTTTTTGTGGTGCCCATACAAGAAATATTAATTCAGATTCTTATAAAACTAACCCTCAAAGTTGCAGAGAAACAACACATAGTTGCAGATGTATGGAAAGATATTTAGCATCAGGTCCACCAGCCATAATCCTTGTGTCATCTAGTTACAAAGATGTGGTAGTAATTGTTACTAACCAGTTGTTTTTAACCAACTGGCTTATTTCTGTGGAAAGCATAGAGATTTCAACATGTTGTTTTAGGTTAAACCTTCAAAATAACCAATTTTCCACTTGCTTGGCCTAACCTTTTTATCTAGGGACAATAAACATAACATCAGAATAGCATAGAGGTTCCTAGCATGAACATATATATATATATAC
>NW_007248894.1:3342-4704 GCF_000164805.1 Carlito syrichta
ATTTAAGCTGATCTAAGGAAGACAGAAATCATGTAAGTATATACATTATTAGCCTGATTACATAGGTAGCACAACTGAGACTTAGAGAATAAGTAACTTTCCCATGTCACATAGTTAGTAAGTGTTAGCACTGGGTTTTGAATCCAGGTCTTTATATTCCAGAGATCAATATTGTTACAATTTTTGCATAAATGATTATTATTCTTTTTTATCAATATTTTTTATTATGATGTTGTGGGGTACAGTTAAAGGTTAAGTATACAATTACGTTTCATTCAGGCACCCTGTTGATAAGAGGTGTTTCCCCATCCCCAGACAGATATTTGCTACTGTTAATCCCATCCCCCCCATAGTTTCCCAGTACTGTCAGTCATTTTCTTATAGTTTTTACATTGGATGTTCAAGGTCCATTATATGAGTGAGAACATGTGATACTCAGATCTTTGTTTCTGTGAGAGGTCACTCAGTATTATAGACTCTAGTTCCATCCAGGTTGCTGCTAAATTCATGATTTTGTTCTTTTTTATGGCTGTGTAGTATTCAATTGTGTATATGTACCACATTTTTAAAATCTAGTCCTCTTTTGATGGGCAGCATGGTTGCTTCCAGGTTCTTGCTATTGTGAACAATGCTGTGATAAACATACGTGTGCAGGTATCTTTTTTATAGAGGGATTTGAGTTCTTCAGGATATATTCCCAGTAGGGGGATTGAGGGGTCATATGGAAGGTTGATATTTAGAGCTTTTAGGAATCACCACACTGTTTTCCACAGAGGTTGCACTAGTTTACACTCCCACCAACAGTGTAGAAGTGTTCCCTTTTTGCCACACCCTCTCCAGCAGCTATTCTTTTTTGAGCTGTTGATAATTGCCATTCTGACTGGAGTTAGGTGGTATCTCAGTGTGGTTTTGATTTGCATCTCTCTGATGATTAGTGAGGTTGAACATTTCTTCATGTGTCTGTTTGTTGCTCAGATGTCTTCCTTTGTGAAGTGTCTGTTCATATCTTTTGCCCATTTTATAATGGGGTTGTTTGTTTTTTTCTTTTCAGCACATTTGGGTTCCTTGTAGATCCAGGATGTTAAGCCTTTTCAGACCTGGTGTTGGCAAATACTTTTTCCCAGTCTGTAGGCTGTCTCCCTGCTCTCTTGAATGTTTCTTTGGCTTTGCAGAAGCTTGTCCATTTAATAAGGTCCCACTTGTCTATCTACTCTCTTATGACCTGTGGGTTTCAGGTTTTGTTCAGGAATTGGATGCCAGTTCCGATTTCCATGAGGGTATGTCCTTCATTTTCTAAGGTTCTTATGTTTTGAGGTTTTACATTTACGTCTCTGATCAATTTGAAGTTAACTTCTGTGCATG
>NW_007248895.1:0-13436 GCF_000164805.1 Carlito syrichta
TGGATCCAGAGTCTGTGCTGCTAACTACCACACCATAATTTCAGATCCACCCTACATTATAGGAGACTTTTCATTATATATGAGGTGGGTTATATAATATTAATGTTTATGATTGGACCTGCTAATCTAAGCCCAGTAGGCCCAATTTTCCAATGTCCTTTCACTTCTGTCTATGGCTGCCTACAATGGCAGTATTTGAGTAGGTACAAATAAAACTGTGGCTCATAACGCTCAAAATATTTCCTTCCTGGTCCTTTATATAAATTGTTTGCTGATCCTTGGATTAAAGGATTCAAGGTCAAACCAAGTAAGCATCTAACTGATGCAGAAAAATGCAGAACTTCTGAGATACTAAAACATATTTTGTATGAGTAAGGTTAGCATAAATATTAATAAATATATAAAATATTTTAAACATACACATATACATGTGTATCTATAAAGTGAGCGGTAATAGTAGTAGGCATGTTCTAAAATGAATAGAATGTAGGGATTTGTTTTTTTTTCTGTAAGTAAAAACAAAGTTGAGACAAATGTAATTTTCAGCAGTGCAGAAAATGTTAAAGACAAAGGAAGACTTGAATAAGGGTTTTCAGCTGATTTTGTTTTTAATATCAAATTAGTTTACAAATGGGTTATGCTATGTAGGATTTTGATTCATGAAGTAGGTTTTATCCAAAAAGGTAGAAACCAATTTCTTGCACTTACTACCTGTGTTTCCAGGACCATATTATTTAAGTTTTATATGCTTCAACTTTCTCACACAGATGGTTCTTGATATGTCCCCCTACCTCCCTTTACAGAGGAGATGGAAATTCTGTGTTTTTTGGAAAATGCATATATTTCCACCACCATCATTATACAAAATTAGGCAGGGTTTTGTGGCTTATGCCTATGATGCCAGCACTTTTGGAGGTCAAGGTGGGAGGATGACTTGAGCCCAAGTGTTCAAGACTGTCTGGGCAACATAGCAAGACTTTGTCTGTAAAAACACAGCAGAAACAAAAATGTGTACATGGGTGGTGCACACATGTAGTCCCAGCAACTTGGAAGGCTCAGTCAAAGGGTTGCTTGAGCCCAGCAAGTAGAGGCTGTAGTAAGCTATGATCATGCCACTGCACTTCAACCTGTCCAACTGAGTGAGACCCTGACTCAAAAAAAGAAAAAGTATTTGATCATCTAATTTTTTCCTTATCCTGCTTCTTTTTTCCACTCCTTTCTCATGCCTAACCTCTAACAACCACCAATCTGTTTTTCATCCTTTTAGTCTTACCTTTCCCAGAATATTATATACAGAGAATCACAAATATGTAGACTTTTGTTTTTGACTTATTTCTTCTTTTACTTAAAAATTCATTTTAGATCTATGTTACTATATGAATCAGTTGTTTGCTCTGTTTTTATCATTCTGTTTTTATTAATGAATAAGAATAAGAAAAATAGATTTTTGTCTTATAAACATGAAAAAAGATTCAGATATAAGTGAGTGAAAACAAGTGGAAAGAGTGTTATATATTGTCTTGTACATATCTTTATGACATATTGATTGTCATTTTTAATAATGTAAATTTTTTTTCTTGGAATAACTATCAATTGAGAACAGGCTGAATTTTACTTTATGAGAAATTTAAAATACACCATATGCATTATCAATAGAGTCTTTGCTGTACTTTCCATATAAAAAGGAGGCTTGGGAATATCTCTTAATAATAATGAAGTGCCAGTAGAAATTCTCAACTAAATATAGAGTAGAATATCTTGTCATTGCCTGGAGGAGAGGAGATGGGCATTAAACTTAGTTTACCACCTTTAGTCACCTTGGAGTATATTTAATTCACCAGGCCTTCCACTTCTTAGTTACTCAGCCTCATATCAGTTTATTTCTATAAAACAGCCTAAGAAAATTATCCACGTTAATTGACAAAAGAAGCACCAGAGTTAAATATACATTACAATAAAATAGAATTTTGGATACAATCAATGTTAAGGCAAAAGGGTCACCTAAGTAAGCATAGAGTGAAATTAGAGAAAGCTCGTGTTTTATGAATATTTTTTCTAAAACGTCTTGGCAACTAATTCTGTTTTTTGTTAATTTTATTACTGATAATTTTAAGGGCTTGCCAACAATTCCTTGTAAAGTATAGGTTGTGAAGTATCTTATCAATAACCTTTGTATTAGTGTTTTATGATAATATGCATTACTTGATAGACGAGAGGCCATTACAGGATGTCACTGCAGCGATCCATACATTGAAGACTCCCTAAGTACATACTGACACAATATTGCAGCATGATCCATGAATTAAATATGCATCAGATCCAAGTCATTACAAGTTTAGTGGGAGAAATGCACCGATTTCACTAAAAAATGCTGTCTTTGACTCTGTGATCAATTCTTCCATAAACAAACTTTCAGTGTCTCCTCCTAATGAATGTTCTCTCTGAACCATCCTACTTATTGTTATGTGACTTCCTCAGCATTCAAAATCCCATTTTATATTGACTATTTGGAACTCCTTGAGTGTCACAGAAGAGACCTATGAAATAATTGCACAATAGTATTCACAATAATATAATTGTTTGTGAATAATGGAAAGCACTATTTTATCCTTTTAAAAGGCTAGCCATAAAAAGCACTCAATAGACTTCAAATGAAAGAAAAATTAAAATTTTATTTGGGTCATTATTCATTCTATCCTTTATTATAAAATGTTCATAAAGTTATTGTCATAGCAGAGTGGGCACAAGAAATGTGACATTGTTCCCATGTACTTAATATTTACCCCCCTTATTCTACCATTTTTATTTTACATATATTAAATTCTTCTTAGTGCACATTATGAAAGATGATAGTAATAGTTTCACAAGTATTTAGAACAGAGTTACTGTATGTATTTGGCTGACAAACATTTTTTTACTCTGCTGAGCACATAGTGGATATTGCTTCTAAAGAGAAAGGATGCCACTTATAGGAACAGGAAGTTGAAGAAAAAGAAAAGGAATAAAGGATGAAAGAGATTTGAAGGAATACCCCTCAAATAACTGGGTAAGATATTCCTTTGAAATGGTAAGCATGTTAAAGAGAATAGGTACAAGAACAGATTGGAGACAGTGGATAGAATTTAGGCAAGACAGAAGTGTCCTCAAGAGCCTCACTTTGTTCAGTAAACCAAGGATTTGAGTAATTTTGCAAATAGACATGTATAGAAGTGGAGACCTGAAGAAATGGAAAAAAAGGGGGAAAACTATTTAGGTGTTATATTGTTGGGAGCCTTATAGTTTCTTCCTACTGTAATGTCCATTCTCCTGTGCTTCCCCAAGGCAACTGTCACCAAGTACCGTCCCTCCACTCTTCTTTCATGCTGTAACTCTTCAAGCCTTGAGTTCTTGAAAGCAAGACAAAACAGAACAAAACACAAACAAAACCTCTCTCCTACTTTTAGTTTTTAAGCTAGTTCTCATTCTGTTTCCCACTTGTCTCCTTGGTACCATTGTTGATTCTGTAGTTCTTTCTATCTTGTGTCTGCCTTCCTTTGTCTTCTTTTTACTGTCAGAATCATAACATTCAGGACTCTGTGAGTGTTCATTCAAGTGCAGGATGCACTAAGGACCTGACAGTACCTCTGTCAATCTACAAATGCCAGGAATGTTTCTGCTATTGTAACTGATGGTGCTGGTCTTCTTCAATGCTAAGGAGTGTAGAGTTGTAGTAGGGAATCAGAACTGGGATATGTGTGTGAACAAATGGGCAGGGCCAGGGCAGATAAGGAGAGCGAAGGCATTGATACGGCTGGGCTCATGGGCACAGAGATGGGCATGCTGCTGTTAGCAGAGGTGGTAGGTAGGAGACAAGGAAACAAGATGGAAGCCTGGAACAAGGAAGAAAAAGAAGGGTCACAGGGATAGTAAGAATTCTTGAAAAAAAATTGTATAAAATATTAAACCAATGAAAAATACACCTCTTTATTATTATTTTCCAGGGACTATGCAATGTGCTTTCACATAAATCTTCTCATTCATTTCTCAGAACAACCTTGAAATGGCTGCTTGAGTGTCTCAGATCTAAAATTGTCAATTTAGGTAAATTTAGCTACTGAAGCTTCAAGATGCAATGACTACCTGAGACTAAATGTGAGCAGTGGGGACCAAGGATAGACCCAGGAAATCTCAGAGAGATTAAAGTAGGAGAGGACCACTAGGAAAGAAGACAGGACAACTATAGAGCGGAATGGGATAGTGCCACATGTAAATCATGTATGTTCTAAATATTAACACGTCTTTGAAAAGACTAAGCTACCTCCTTCTATGGGTCCAAATATATGGCAGAACTAATGTAGTGTTGTCTACTGATAGATTAGCTACTCATCGAAATGGCCTACTCATCGTGATGGCCTAAGTTTCCCCCCAGCTTGACTAAACTTTAGACAGGTTTCTTCCTGACTTTAGACGCCTGACCTTCCTTTCCTTAGAACGTTTACTTTAGAAAGCTTGTAATTGCAAAGTCTTCCTCTGTCCTGTTCCTTTGAGATCTAGATCACCTCCCAGCCCCTTGTGAGTTTTACAACCCAGAAATATCTTTCTCAAGAAAAGACTGAAAATTATCGACAATTAGTAAACAAGTTATATTTAAGAATACATATAAAGCATATATTTTGAGAAATTTTCATGCAGATATACATGCAGAGAGAGACCTTAAGGAATTTCCAGCACATAAAAATACATAGGCTATCATTTTTGAAAGTTTTGTTTGCTCCTGATTTCTATCCCTGGATAAATAATTAGTATTTGTGCTTTAGACAATACTGATTGGATTCACTTGTGCTTGCTGATTTCTCTATTTACTATTGCTTCTTGCATCTTCCTTCTTCATTCGCATACATTTCTTACCTTCTTCCCAAATTATCTTCCAGTCATTTATTTAATAAGCATTTGTGAGTGGTAATTTTTTTAAAGAAATTGGAAATGTCTTTCATTTTGCTTCTGAACTGTGATTTAGTTAAGCATTGAATTTTACGTTGAATGTTTTAACTCAGCTCTTGAATGACTAATTGTTGCCTCTCTTTATTACTGCTAGTGATAGCATTTGAACAATCTGTTTTTGTTTGCTTGAAGTTGACTTGTCTTTTTTCTTTGGGTGGTTTTAGGATGCTTTTTTTGTTTTTTGTCTGGTTACCTCAAAATATTATGCTTTGTAGGTATTTTAAAATACAAACTTAATTTTTCCTTTTTACTACTTGTGGATAATTTTCAGCCATCCTTTTCACAAACTAGTTTATTATATATTTTCTGTAATATACTATAGCATAAAATTTCACAATTTAATAGCTGAGAAAACTGGAACCTAGAGGCTAAATGCTTTTTCTAACATAGGCATGAATACAAAAATGAAGTCTCTACAATGAATCAATAGATTAGTGTCTTAGTAACAATGATATTATTGTTATAATCACAGAAATGGACTTTTTAAAATGCAAAATCCTAAGATTCATCTTTATCTCATTAAGTGCCAAGCCAGACTGAAAAGGTCTTTGAAAAACAAGACTGTCTTGAAAAACAGATTTATTTGATGTTTCAAGGTATTGTACTACTTCTGGCACTTGCATATTGTAGCCACAATGTGTGTGTGTGTTGCAGGGGAGGTAGAAGTTTCCAGTGGCAGATTGTGGAGAGCTTTTTAGGAGGCTTAAAGAGGGAGTCCAAGTAGCTTTCTCTAAGTTTATATGTACAGTATCTGCAGCCTGTAGCTGGAGTTTTGCAAATGTTCATCAATGATTCTACTTCAAGCATTCACATGACCATCCTCTGCGATGGGCTGAATGTTGGTTCCCCAATAGATAGGTCCATGTCCTAATTCCTAGAACTTGTGAATATTACTTAATATGTCAAAAAATATGATTAAGTTGTGGATCTTAAGAGAAAACTCTTATTCAGGTTGATCTGGGTGAACTCTAAATGCAATCACATGTATTCTTATAACTGAGAGGCAGGGAGAGTTTTGTGGAAAAACAGGAGGCAATGTGACCATGGTAGGATGTGGCCACAAGCCACATGCCTGGATGTACTGGAAGCTGGAAGAAGCAGGGAACAGATTCTTTCCTTGAGTCTTCAAAGGGAGCATGGCTCTTCAGACATTTTGATTTCAGATTTCTAGCCTTCAGAACTATGAGAGAATACATTTCTGTTATTTTAACCCAACAAGCTTGAAGTAATTTGTTAGAGCAGCCATAGAACACTAGTATATCCCCATCAAGTCATTCTATATTAAATACTTGGGCATTGGGGTTTTTATTTGTCCTGGAATTTTTCTGTTTCATCATTTCTCCTCACATTATTGTTGCAGTCTTGCACTGCTGACCTAAGAGAATGGGATGGAATATAGAATGAGGAGGTTTCAAACCAGAGAGCTTGATGGCAAGTCAGAGAGCCCGGGAGGCTGAGTTGGCATGGATAGAGGCATCTCTAACCCACATTCACACAAGGGCAAAGAGAGCTATTCCACTGAGTAGCTAGAAATTTTGTGTTTAAAAGATGAGCAGATTGGAGAACTAAAGCAGGTAGGTGGGTGTCACAGACAAGAGGAAAGGAACACAGGTCAACACAGACACACATTTTGTTCTGTAGCTTACACAAGGTCTTGATCACTTTATATTGACTCTGAAGACTTGTATCTGCCTTCTTTCAAGATACTTCTCAGACTCAAATTACATCAGAGGAGACAAAAGTCTCTGCTGCTTTTCTAACTGGAAAGGTGGGTACATGGGTGTTATTGTGTGATTCTTCATGACATATGCTTATAAATTTATAAGGAATCATGCCCATAGCTTATCACTGTACAATCAATATATTTTTTAAAATACCCTCTACTAGTCAAGGAGTTACAATAAAATTGACTATAATTGCTATTCCTTTTAGAAAAATAGCCCATGCCCCTTTTTCGATCGTAAGATATGCAGCATCTCTTTGTGTGGTGTTTGCCAGCAAATCTAAATGAGTAATATTGAATAATAATATCCTACATCTTCTGTCACTGCAAATCCCAGATGTGGACTGACACTTCCACTCCAATTTCTGATATTGGAAGATCTCCCTGGCTCACTTCTAGAGTTATTAGGACAAGATCCCAGATTGGCTTCAGGTGAATATCCACAATGCAGAGCCACTTCTCAAACCACGAACATGATTTCTCCCCTTATTCCAGCTGATGTTCATGGATAAGCTGCATTGTTTCTCTAGAAAGGTATTTTAGTATCTTGCTCATGATACATGCAGCACACCCTGGGGTGAATGCCCATGATTAAATATGGCTTTAATCATCATAATTCAAATGTAAAAGAAAATTAACGTATATCATGCATGAGACGTAATAGGTACTCAATACATCATTCATTCTGACAGACATTGACAAAACTCTATGTCAGGGGGTCTGGATTATTTTCAGGGTAGAAAGGATATAATCAATCAAGGCATGTCAGGATTTTGGGCACAGCCTGTTAAACACGGGCATTTTTCTCTGAGATATGACCAAGAAGGCTTAGGATTCTACATGTTTTTAATGGTGAAGCTTCCAGATGAATACAGAGATTTTGGTTAGACAAATCAAAGGTATTCCCAGGGATATCTTCTTTTTCTTTTATTCATGTAGAAAGCTTAAGGTCTCTCCAACATGTCCACTGAGTGGTCAACCATCTACATTTCAAGATCTCCAGAGTATTTCATCATTCTTATTTCCACTACTGGAAAGTTTGCTGTGTCTTTCTTTCATGGATGTACATCCTTTAATTTATTTTCTCACACTTTCTATGGGTCAGAGTCCAGGCACATCTTAACTGGGTCCTAGGCTCAGGGTCCCCATAAAGCTGCTCATAAGGTGTTAGACAGACTACGCTCCTTTCTAGAACTTGAACTTTCATACTCATGTGGTGGTTATCAAAATTCAACCCTGTAGCTGTAGGCCTGGAAGTCCTTACTTCCTTGCTGACTGTCCATGGGGTCCACTCCCAGCCTTGAGGCATTCCAGTGCTCCTGTTCACGGGCTATCTCACAACATGACAGTTTACTTCTTCCAGACATTTCAGGTGTTTGCCTCCCTGTCTTTCTCTCCATTTTTCCTTTTTTTGCAACTCCATTTGGATGTATATTGAATTTTTGTATTTTAACTCTGTCTTTTTCTCTCTTTTTTTTTTGAGAAAGCAGGATAGACTGAGAGGACAGAAAAGCTCCCATGGTGGGAGGGGACCCAAAGGGGTTGCCCTTAACTCTGTCTTTTAGCACCTCTTTATTTTTTCCCATCTCTTTATATCTCTGGGCTGCATCCTGGGCAATGTTTTCTGTTTATCTTGCAGATAACTAATTCTGTTTTTAGCTGTGTGGTTTTTTTTTTATTTTTATTTTTTGAGTTGGAGTCTCACTCTATCGCCCAGACTGGAGTGCAGTGGTTGCTCCCGGCCACCGCAGCCTCGACCTGCTGGGCTCCGGCGATCCTTCCTCCTCAGCCTTCCGAGTAGCCGGAATTACAGGCATGCACTACCACGCCCGGCTGATTTTTTGATTTATTGTAGAGATGAGGTCTCGCTACCCAGGCAGGGCTCAGGCAATCCACTCACCTCAGCCTCCCAAAGGTGCGGGATTACAGGCTGAGCCACTGAGCCCGGGTTTAGCTGTGTTTAACTCTTATTTTTCAACATATTGACTGAGTTTTTAATCTAAATGACTATATTTTTCATTTCTAAATATTGTATCTTGTTTTTTATTTTTTCCTGTTCTTAATCTTTCCTGGCTTTCTCTTTGCTAAATGATGGACAAGCCCTTTAGCTTAGCTTAAAAGGTCATTCAAAATATGTCCTCAAGCTCCTGACAAAGACTCTAGTTAGTCAGGGTCCTCCAAGTTTTCTTTTTGGCTAGGCCTTACCCTTGGGCTTTGTCTTTTGGCCTCTCAGTCCAGTTCCAGCAAGATTCCTGCTGGGTCAGGTTTTGTTAGCATCTCCACCCTCAATATCTGATCAAATTCCTTATCTCTCACTGTCGATATCTGATCATCCTGGCCTACCTTCAGGAAGGATCCTACTGTTGAGTCATTTTGGACGGAATCCTCCTAACACCTGATGTTTCCTCTTAGTGATTTCCATCCATTCATCCTCACAATGTTCATTAGCTATAAATTCCCAATTGTTTGTGATATATTTGGAATAAAACTCAGTTCTATTTATTTTTCCCTATTGTAATAGTTCCTCTGAAATCCCTCTTTGCTTCTTTAACTTCTGACCCACTCTGGTTTTCTTTGATACCCCTTCCCAATTTGTTTCTTCAGCACTTCAGTGTTGTCTGTGATTCATATCCTGAGCACTCACTTTACCTTCATACTTGCTATTCCCTTTCTTTTCTACTTGGTGAACTTCTGTTCATCCTTTAAAACCCACCTTTGTCAACCTTGCCCTGACTCCTCTTCCATTCTGCACTTCCAAATCGCTATGTATAGAACATTTTTACATTATTCGTTAGATATTAGTCATTTTCTATTTCTTCCACTACATTGTGAACACCACCACCACCCATGTCTTATTAACCTTACTCATCTTTCTGTTTCTTCCTTTTCCTCTTAGTACCTAACACATGGTTGGTATGGAATGGATTTTTTTTTGTTGAATGAAAAAATAAGTCTATCTAAATTTTCCTACACTACTAAGTACATAGTACAATTAGTTAACTATAATTACCTACTTGATTTTACTCTGTACTTTGTGTATTCTGACACATGATGGGGAAAAGTATTTATAAATGAAGTTGAAAAGTGAACCATAACTTCTGATTTTCCAAGTTGCTGCATCTTACTTTTGACAAAATTGTCAATCATTTTTATCTGATCCATGGCAAAATAAAAAATAATCTTCAAGTAAATACTTAATGCACTGTGGCATTTACTATATTTAAAATAACTCTGCTATGAATCCTTTTATAAACTTGAAAGAAATTGTAATATAAATAACTACCCTAAATTGTAGCTTTAGAACTTCTTAGACTATGGGTATGTTATAATAGCAAAATGAGCTGTATTCACTCATTTCTTGTCAAAACTAACTTGAAACATTTTCTTGCAATGATTGAGGTCACTGAAATAGTAGTCAATAGTTCAGAATTTTCTAACTTTATATCAAAGAATTTTCACTTATTGAAAGTAGTTTTTTGTTATTCACTGTTTTTCTTCTTGGGGGCAACTTACAGCAAATTGGATGACTCAAAGTTTGTTCAGGTTGAGAAATTTTGTACTTGTGATCAAAATATCTTCTCTTGTCTCTCTAGCACTTTTTTTTCATCTCTTAAATTATCTTCAGATTCACTACTAAACCTGATGTCATTAAAGGGAAATTTTCTAAACAGTTTTTAGAGAATTGAAAAGGCAAAGCTGCTGAAAGATTAGCTGCTACTGATACTTAAAATGTGGATGTCAACAAAGAACTGAGTATCCCATGTTCTCACTCATAAGTGGACCTTGAACAATTATTGTAATACTGTAAGAAAAGGATTGGCAGGAAGTGGAGGGTGGCAGTGGGGAAGTAGGATTGGCAGTAGTGAGACTCTGCCAGGGGAGGGGGTGGGGCACACCTCATCAACAAGGGTATCTGCATAATGAACATTTGTATGCCTAACCCTGAATTGAACCTGACATCTTTAAAATAAAAAAATTAAAAGTTAAAAAAAAGTGAGATGTCAGGCAACCCCCTCAGGTCCCCTTCCACACTGGGAGCTTTTCTGTCTTTTCAATAAATCTTGCTTTACCTCCAAAAAAAAAAAAAAAAAAAAAAAAACAGTGAGATGTCCATGTATCTTATATAGTCATTTGAATAAAAAAATCTTTGACTATATAACAAGAGGTGATTTAGTTAATTTTACATCAATATTATAGCCATTAAATAATTATAATTCAAATAATTATAAAGTATCTACATTAATTAGCAGACAATACTTAAAATGACATCAGAATATGAATGCTAACATTTAGCTCTTGGAAGCAAAATAGTACAAGTTGATGCATAAAAATTAATCCTCAGAATAGCACTTTTTGTATAAACTGTCCCTCCAAATGCATGAAAAATAGGAAACATTACTTCTTAGATAAAATGGCCACAGAAATATCTTTTTATGAAAGGGCAAGCTCATAAGCTGTTTGGATAAAGAGAATTAAAGGAAATGAACTCATTGCTGCTGCTGCTTCTTGTCAAAATTTCATTGAAATGAATATAGGTCTCCTATCAAAATAAACATGATATGAATTCCAGAGTTCACTTTGCTGTCTTTGCTGTTGGAGGTGCTGTTGGTTTTTCTTGCAGTTGTAAGTGATGCTGATAGAATGCAAGCAAGAATCTAATGAATTGTATGCCAAGCAATCACACAGACAGCATACTTTCCACTGTCATCCTATTTGTGGAGGGATTTTTTTTTGTTTACAAGCTATTGATACAGAAAAGTCTATGGAATTCATGATGTTTGATTAAGTCTGGCAGGAAAGGCCTATCTTTTTGAGTACTCTAGGCTCTTGTTTCTATATCTCTGTTTCTTTTGAGGATGTTAGAAGTTACATAGAAGGGGTGTCTTTTAGGTAAGCTAATGCTAGTGCTTGGTTTTATTTAGAGGTATTTACTTAAGCACAAAGCTACTGGTGAAAGCCCAAGTGACTTATCACTCAATAAAAAGATTCAGCAACAGCTTTTAGCTCTGAATGCACTGCTGCAAAGATACGAAACAAATCAAAACAAAGCAATTTGTCTTTTTGAGGGGGAGAAGGCTCATATTTACCAGAAAGAACCAAACCTAAAATACTAGCAACTTGATTCCAAAAACCTGCCAAACTGCAAATAGCCTTAGTTGAAAGTGTTTGCTCAATATAAAACCATTCTTTGTGACTGTTTTGTAAAAAGCCAATAACTCAAATGACTTGATCAAAATATTTTTGTGCTCTCAACTTAAACAGAAACTGAAAATTGTTCCAATGTATTACTTTGGATATTTTAAACAATGCCACAGAAATATTTGATTTAGTGGCCATATGGAGCCTGAAAGAATAGTTACTTGCATTTAAGGGGACTTCTTTAAAAACAGTATATTTGCATACAGAGTAATTTAAGAGGGGTGGGAATAAAGAGAGTTCCACATTTATGTCAATTCTATCCACTGTTCTAAGCCAAATTCAATCTTAATTTCAATTTTAGTTTTCTTTTTTCAATTAATAATACATAGAGCTAACTAGGCATGAGACACTGTAAGGGAAACAAAATAGGACAAAAAGGATCCTGTGTCTTTCAGGAGAGGGAAGAGAAGGACTCGTGAAGAACTGACTTTCCTGCTTGGTGTATAAAACATGACAAAGCTGGCAAATGGTTTATAGGAGTGTTAATGGCTGTTGGAATGATCACCAACTCACCAACACCATTTGGTATTAAATATTTTGAAAATAGTGGGCTGATTTAATTACCAATATTTTGAACTATTACTTTTTGCTTCTTAATTTACTCTTTGTTATTTTATTTTTTCATTAAAAAAATTAATTTTGAAGATGTGGGGTACAATTCAGGGTTAAGTATACAAATGTTCATTATGCAGATACCCTTATTGATGAGGTGTGCCCCCCTCCCCCAGCAGAATCTCACTACTGCCAATCCCTCCCCACTCCCTGCAATTTCCCACTATTGGCAATCCTTTTCTTATAGTATTATGATAATTGTTCAAGGTCCACCTATGAGTGAGAGCATGTGATACTCAGTTCTTTGTGTCTGTGATAGATCACTCAGTATTATAACTCTAAGTTCTTCCAAATTGCTGTGAAGTTCATAATTTTGTCCTTCTTTATGGCTGCATAATATTCCATTGTGTATATGTACCACATTTTTAAAATCCAGTCCTCTTTCAATGGACAGCATGGTTGGTTTCATGTTTGTGCAATTGTGAACAATGCTGCAATAAACATGCATGCTCAGGTATCTTTTTCACAGGGTGATTTGAGTTCCTCTGGGTATATTCCCAGTAGGGGGATTGCAGGGTCATATGGAAGGTTCATGTTTAGACCTTTTAGGAATCGCCAAACTGCTTTCCATGAGGTTGTACTACTTTCCACTCCCACCAACAGTGTAAAAGTGATTACTTTCCTCCACATCCTCTCCAGCATCTGTTGTTTTTGAGTTATTGAGGATGGCCATCTTGACTGGAGTTAGGTGGTATCTCAGTGTGGTTTTATTGTGCATTTCTTTTTTTTTTTTTTGAGTTGGAGTCTCACTCTGTCGCCCAGACTGGAGTGCAGTGGCCACTCCCAGCCACTGCAGCCTCGACCTGCTGGTCTCCGGCGATCCTTCTGCCTCAGCCTTCCAAGTACGTGGAATTACAGGCATGCGCTAACACGCCCAGCTGATTTTTTTTTTTATTTATTGTGAGATGAGGTCTCGTTGCCC
>NW_007248896.1:0-812 GCF_000164805.1 Carlito syrichta
CCACGTAATAAGAAAACTTCCTACAAAAAAAAGCCCTGGTCCAGATGGCTTTCCAGCAGAATTCTACAAGACATTTAAGGAGGAGCTGATACCAATCCTACTGAAGGTATTCCAGGCGATTGAAAAAGATGGAACTCTCCCCAAATCATTTTACGAAGCCAACATCACATTGATACCCAAGCCAGGTAAAGATCCAACAAAGAAAGAGAACTACAGGCCAATATCTTTGATGAACATAGATGCTAAAATTCTCAACAAGATCCTAGCAAACCGGATTCAGCAATACATCTCAAAAATCATCCATCATGACCAAGTAGGCTTCATTCCTGGCATGCAAGGCTGGTTCAATATTCGTAAAACCATAAATGTAATTAAATACATCAACAGATGTCAAAACAAAAACCACATGATCATATCACTAGATGCAGAAAAAGCTTTTGATAAAATCCAGCACCCCTTCTTGATAAAAACCCTTGAACATCTAGGCATACGGGGAACATACCTCAAAATAGTAAAAGCCATCTACGAGAAACCCACAGCCAGCATACTCCTAAATGGACAAAAATTGGAACCAATTCCCCTGAAAACTGGAACTAGACAAGGATGCCCACTCTCTCCCCTCCTGTTCAACATAGTATTGGAAGTCCTGGCTAAAGCAATCAGAGAAGAGGAGGCAATCAGAGGTATTCAAATAGGAAAAGAGGAAGTCAGTTATCTCTCTATGCAGATGATATGATGGTGTACCTTGAAACCCAAGAGAATCTGTCAAGGTCTCTTTACATTGATAAAAGCCTTTGGCAAAGTCTCAGGAT
>NW_007248896.1:2117-15440 GCF_000164805.1 Carlito syrichta
TTCACCTCACTAATCATCAGGGAGATGCAAATCAAAACCACACTGAGATACCACCTAACTCCAGTCAGAATGGCAATTATTAACAACTCAAAAAATAACAGCTGCTGGAGAGGGTGTGGTGAAAAGGGAACACTTCTACACTATTGGTGGGAGTGTAAACTAGTGCAACCTCTGTGGAAAGCAGTGTGGTAATTCCTAAAAGCTCTAAAAATTGACCTTCCATATGACCCTGCAATCCCCCTACTGGGAATATACCCTGAAGAACACAAATCACTCTATAAAAAAGATACCTGCACACGTATGTTTATCGCAGCGTTGTTCACAATAGCAAGAACCTGGAAACAACCATGCTGCCCATCAAAAGAGGACTGGATTAAAAAATGTGGTACATATACACGATGGAATACTACGCAGCCATAAAAAAGAACAAAATCATGAATTTCACTGTAACCTGGATGGAACTAGAGTCTATAGTACTGAGTGACCTCTCACAGAAACAAAGATCCGAATATCACATGTTCTCACTCATATAATGGATCTTGAACATCCAATGCAATACTATAAGAAAATGACTGACGGTACTGGGAAACTATGGGGGGGAGGGGGATGGGATTAACAGTAGCAAATATCTGTCGGGGGATGGGAAAACACCTCTTATCAACAGGGTGCCTGAATGAAATGTAATTGTACACCTAGCCCTTAACTGTACCCCACAAAACCATAATAACAAATACTGATTAATAAAAAAAAAAAAAATGTTATTTGGGGTGGGGAGATAGGTGTGACAAGGAGCTCTTTCAGGTAGAGTAGTGAGAAAAGGCCTCTCTGAGAACAGTCTATGTGATCAGAGACCCGGATGAACAGAAGGAGCCACCGTGCAGGAACTGAGGGAAGAGTATTCCAGATGACAGGGACAGCAGGTGCTCTGGGTGTGTTTGAGGAAGAGCAGGAAGGCGAGGGTGGCTGGAGAGAGTGAACTAGGCCGGAAATGGTCAGAGCTGAGGTAGAGTGTCATGCAGGACCAGGCCACAGGGAGGTGTCAGAGGCTGCAGTCAGGAGTTTTAATCTTCTTCCAGGCTCTAATTCTAATTTAAATGTGTTCTTATGACTGGTTTAATTATCTGCCAGTATTTATTTCCTAAACTTAATTGGATACACATGAAAAATCATTGAACTTCAGGCCAGAGAAGAGACAGGTCAAGAGTAAAATTGAAAGTTTATTCAGTCAAAAGCATTCCTCTGAGAATTCTGGAAAGCTGCCATCTAACTGACCTGAGGGATCAGGGCTGAGCATTCAGGACTGCCACAGTGGAAAGGGATGTAGTAATGGAGAAGAGGAAGCCAGAGGGGAAGGGCCCGAATCTCATACTAATCACTGAGCTCTGAGTGTGCTGTTAACCCAGGGGGCCCAGCATAAAGCAACAGCTGGAAGCCTTGGCTTAGTTCTACCCATCACTGTGGAAATGGAGTTTGGAGTCTGAGTCCAGCCAAGTTAATAGGCTATTAGAACACAATTCAACTGCTTTGGAAGAAGATAACAATGTATCATCCAAAATGTCTGATGTAAAATTAAAAGTGATAGTCATGTGAAGAAACTGGAAAGTATGACCCATAGTGAAGACAAAAAGGAATCAGTAGAAACCAACTCCAAGGTGACCAGAAGCTGGACTTAGAGGACAAGAATTTGAAAGAGCTATTACAATATGTTCCACAAGGAAAATGCAGTATAACAAATGTAGAGATAGCAGAGAAATGGAAACTAAAAAACATAAAATGGAAGCTCTGGAACTGGAAACAGACAAGCTATCAAAACCAGCTTAAGGAGAAACAGTCTGAATAGCTCTATAATTGTTAAAGAACTTGAACTTGTAATTATAACCCTTTTCACAAAGAAAACTCTAGGCCCAGATGACTTCACTTACAAATTCTGTCATACACTTAAGAAAGAATACCAACCTTACACCAGCTCTCTAAGAGAAGGGGACTAGGGAACACTTCCCATCTCACGAGAGTTTGGCATTACCCTATTGCCAAAACTAGGCAAAAACATTGCAAGAAAAGAAATGACAATCTAACCCTTTGCACTCGGATGTCCCCTCTGAGGGGACATGGTAAATCTATCAAACCACTCATATATCCCCTCTCAAGGGACATAAAGGAATTGCTGGTGATTATACAGGACAAACTTAGGCAAGCACAAGTTTTTCAAAAATGCATGTTTCCTTGAAGTTTTCCATTCAAAAACAATGAAAAACCTATGTCCCATTTGAAATTTATCGAGCTTCTGAGTGATCAGTTGAGACGTGGTTTTCAGGAATCACAAGTATGTCCTTCCACATAGTCTTTGAACAACCGACTGGACAACAAATTATATATTATTAGTGTGGCAGGAAGAAAATTAGACTGCATCATCTGCTCAATTAGAAAATCACCAGGTGGAAGTCAAACAGCAAATTACTGTCACACAACATGTATCAATGAACCTGCAATGCATGTTGGTGACTCTTTCACACGTTACCACACATTAGAAAAATATGATATATAACATTTTGATCCTTTTTTTCATAAATAAGTTCCTCAATGTCTTAAATTCCATTATAAGCCAAATATTATTACAATAAAATAATTAGTTCCAATGCTATACAAACGGAGGGTGCCAAAAAATGAATACATGTTTTAAGAAAGGAAAAAACTATTAAAATTGTAATACTTGACATATACCAGTAGTAAAAGATGAATACAAGTCACTTTGACTTCTGCAATTACAAGAGGTGCTAAAAGTGATTACTATCAGCATCCAGACACTTCTGATGATGGCAAACTAAAAGAACATAGATAATATCTCTTAAAATGTGATTATATATATTTTTGGTACCCCTAGTGTTTAACATGAAGCAGTTTGTTTTTCACTATTTTGTAAAAAAAAAGTGCAGTCAAGTTGCTGGTAGGTGACCTGCGAAATGTCTCTGAGTGCAAAGGGCTAATATTCCTTTTGAACATAGACATGTATCCTTAACAATTAACAAGCATATCCTGCAATATATTTTAGAAATAATACATCATATCCAAGTATAGTTTAGCTCAGCCCTACAGGGTTGATTTCACATTAGAAAACCAGTCAATGTAATTCACCACATTAAGACAATAAAGGAGAAAAAATCGTGTCATCTTTGTGGCATTCCATTTAAAAAGAACATTTGAAAAAAATCCATCCATGAGAAAATCTACCATTCATAATAAAACCGACAGTGAACTAAGAATAGAAAGGAGGCTGGACTTGGTGATTGAGTCTGTAATCCCACCACTTTGGGAGACCAAAGCGAGTGGATTGCCTGAGCCTGCGGATTTGAGACCAACCCAGGGAACTTGGCGAGACCTCGTATCTACAATAAATCAAAGATTAGCCAGTCAAGGTAGTGCACGCCTGTGGTTCCATCCACCTGGAGGACTGAGGTGGAGGGATCGCTGGAGCCCAGTGGGTTGATGCTGGAGTGACTGTGAGTGTGCCACAGCACTCCAGTCTGGGCAACAGAGTGAGACTCCAACTCAAAAAAAGAAGAAGAAAAAAAAAAGAATAGAAAGGAATTTATTTCTCTACTTAATAAATAACAGCCATGAATAAATACCGATAATATCACAGTTAAGTGTCCTTTGAAAGCTTTAGCCCCAAGATCAGGAACAAGACAAGGATGTCTACTCTTCAATACTTCAGCATCACACTGAAGATCCTAATCAGTGCAATAAAGGAAGAAACATCAATAAATAAAAAGGAAAGAAAAAAATAAAATGCCTAGATGTTTAAAAGGAAGAAATAAAGTTCTCTTCTGTTTACAGATGATCATTGAAATCTGAGAAAATTGCTAAGAAATCTTCAGAAAACTGCTGGACCCAATAAGAGAGTTTAGCAAAGTCAGTGTACAAAAATCAACTTTATTTTTATTTCAATTTTATTTATTTTTATATGCTAGCAATGAACAATGGAAAGTAAAATAAAAGGTCAATTTTATTTATTATATGGAGATGCAAAGGATTGAAAATAATGAAGTATTAGAGAGAGAAAGAGCATTGGAAACTCTCATACATTGCTGGTCGAATATAAAATGTTACAACCATTCTGGAAAACAGTTTGACAAACTTCCATAAAGGTAACATAACCATATCATTGACCCAGACAATTCCACTCCTAGGTCCTTACCCAAGAGAAACTACATGTCCACACAGACTTTTACACAAATGCTTACAAAAGCTAAAACTTGAAAACCACTCAAATGACCATCAACAGGTAAGTGGATAAGCAAATTGTAATATATGCAACAACAAAATTCCCTTAGAAATAAAATAGAACTGGTCAGGCATGGTGGCTTAGCCTGTACTCCCAGCACTTGGAGACTGAGGTGAGAGGATTGCCTGAACCCAAGGGTTCGAGACCAGCCTGAGCAACTTGGTGAGACCTCGTCTCTACAGTAAATCACAAAAACTAGCCAGACATGGTGGTGTGCATCTGTAGTTCCAGCTACTTGGAAGGCTAAGGCAGAAGGATCACCTGAGCCCAGCAGTTAGGTCGAGGCTGCGGTGGCCATGAGCATGCCACTGCACTCCAGCCTGAATGACAAAAAGTGAGAATCCAACTCAAAAAAAAAAAAAAGAAAGAAAAGAAATAAAATAGACCAAACATATACATAACAACATGAATGAATTTTGAAAACATGCTGAGTTTAAAACTCCAGGCTGAAATAAAAGTGCATATACTGTATCTCCATTTATATAAAATTCCAGAAAGGAATAATCTATAGTGACAGAAAATCAGTGGTTGCCTAGGACTGGGGCAGGGGGACACTCCCTGCAAAAGTACACCAGGAAATATTTGGGGGTGATAGAGTGTTTTATATCCTGATGTGGTGATGGTTACATTAATACATGCATCGTGGTTGTATGTAAATTATTCCTTAATAAAGTTGGTTAAAGAAAAGGCGATACACACCGACTGTCAAATGACTAGTTCAAACAATTTCTGTAGTTTCTTAAGTGGGCTTCACAAAATAGGTACAATTGTAATGGCCTTTCAAGGAGAGGAGGCTATAAATATGATTTAAAAACAAGCAAGCAAACAAAAACAAAGGAACTGACAAAAGAATCAAGCCAGGCACAAATGCATAAAAAGCAGAGGATGAGCTGGTTAGAAGCATAATGGTGTCATGAGATTGAAGGCAGAAGATTCAGAAGGGAGTTCTGGAAGATTCAGACAGAGGAGGAGAATGTGGCCAGGACAAGGAGACTGGCTTTTAACCTTTGGGCACAGAATGAACTTTTGAGATTTTTGTGTGTGTGTGTTGGAGTCTCACTCTGTTGCCCAGGCTGAAATGCAGTTGCACACTCATGGCCACCTCAGCATCAACCTGCTGGACTCCAGTGATCCTTCTGCCTCAGCCTTCCAAGTAGAGAAACTATAGGCTTGTGCTACCATGCCTGGCTAACTTTTTATTTATTGTAGAGATGAGGTCTCGCCAAGTTGCCCGGGCTGGTCTTGAACCCGCGGACTCAGTCAATCTACTTGTCTCAGCCTCCCAAAGTGCTGGGATTACAGGCTGAGCCACCGAGCCCGGCCACTTTTGAGGTTTTTGAGCAGGAAAGCATGTAAGGCAAATGAATCTGGAGCATAGTGCACAGAATTTAAAGGGAGAGGATTGGTTAGAGTTAAAATGATTTGCTTCTTCAATAGTCCCAGTTTGAGAAGATCAAAGATTAACTAAAGGGAGAAAAGGCAAAAAACGGAGATGTTGAGAAGGACAGTTTCACTAGACAGATGGTTAATTTAGACACTAAACAATGACAGAGTTTTCAAGCCTACATAACAAAAAATGGTAGTACCATTCAGTAGACATAAGAAGGAGCCAGTCTGGATAGAAAGATACTGATTATTTTATTTTTTAAGAGGCAGGTTTTCGCTCTGTCACTCAGGCTGGATTACAGTGGTGTGATAATAGCTCACTGCATCATGAACTTCTGGCCTCAGGTGATCCTCTCACCTCAGTCTCCCAAGCAGCTGGAACTACAGGTATGTTCCACCACACCTGGTTAATTTTGTTTTTTTTTTTTTGTAGAGACAGGGTCTTGCCATGTTGCCCAGTCTGCTCTTGAATTCTTGGACTCAGGCAGTCCTCCCATCTTGGCCTCCCAAAGTGCTGGTATTACAGGTGTGAGCCACCACTCCGGGCAATATGCTGATTTCAACTCCAGGAGCCAGTTGTCTAAGAAACCTACCCTGACCCGACACTCCCCCCTCCCTAGAGACTGGATGAAATGTCTTTGTATACTACCGAAGCATGACACGCTTAGCCCAGCACAGCATTTATCACCTTGTGTTGTAAATGACTGGTTGCTAATCTCCCCCCCACCACCGGCCCTGCAAAATAAAATCTGTCTGGCATCCAACGCTTGCATCTTTCCTTCCTGTACCAAGAATAATGGAGCAGTGACACTTAGGAAAGTAGGAGGAGAACTTCCAGGGACGTGACAGCAGCTGTGTTATGGTCCAAGTAACATTTGGCTCTGCTCCCTTTGATACCAATAAATCAAAGGGGCAGGGAACTGGTAGAAGCTTATTTCTGAGTTCGAATCCCGGGAACAGAGCTGGACTCAAGGTCTTTCTAAAATGGCTCTGCACACTTTCTATGCTTTTGCAGTCCATTTTTATAGTCCAAAGTTGTCAGTACCTACACATTAGCCACATGACCAGCAGAGCATTGTATAGAACTTAAGTTACAGCTGCATTTTACATTTAGACAGTGACATTTAGAGTAAAGGAAGTTTACAAGGACTAAGACATCATGATTTGCAAAAGTTATGCAAATCACAAGACTTATGATTACATTGATATTATATTGTTCAAACCTATGACTATTAAGAAAAGGAGTAAATAGGGATTTACATCTTTGGGCGTAGTCTGCAGGGAAGTCAAGGATTCCCTGAAGCTACTCACTGGGAGTGCATAGAAGACAAGGGAACTCTCAGTAATGCTTTCAGGAATGTGCTCTCCAACCCCTGCCATGCCCTTCTCCAGGGGCCATGGCAATACGGAGGGACATTAATGGGTCTCTGTATCAGCTGGGATGCCCCTTTGCCCTGGTTGAAGGCTGAATCCCAGCTGATACAGAGACCCACCAGTTTTGAATCCCAGCCCCACCAGTTATTAGCTGTATGAGCTCAAACAAGTCACTGCATCTCTCTGGGCGAATCTACTACTCATTTACAAAACTGTGACTTTAGTACGTACATCATATTTTCGTTGAAAGGGATTAAATAAGTTACAATATGCAAAGCCCTTAGGACAGTGCCTGGCACATGGTAAGAGTCCTGGAACTCTTAGTAGAGGCAAGAAAGGAGAATGCTTAAGAGGGCCGACTTTGCAGTCCACCTGGATTTCCAATCCGGCTCTGCCATTCACAAGGCAGTATACCTTTCTGTGCCATTTCCCCATGTGTCAAGGGGGGTGTTATTGAGTACCTCTGTGAGAATTAAATGGCTGCAACCACTAAGAGCAGTGCCTGACACATAGTGAACACCTTGCCAAAGTGCTGGCCATAATCACCACCAGCCCTTACCTGTTCATCTTGCTTCTGAAGCCCGTCTTCAGTTATGATCATCCCCTTAGTGGCCTCTCATTTGGATCAGTCGTCAGTACGCTGGGTGTTTCCCACTGAGTTCACAGAGACACTAGGTGGGGTTGCTGAGCTAAAGCACTGAAGAATGGCTGCACAGTTACCTGAGAACATTGGTGCTAAAAGGACTTCAGGGATGTTCTAGGTCCTGCTTTTTATTTTGCAGATGAAGAAACTGACAATCAGAGAAATCATCTGATGCAATCCCCGCCTGCAGTAGTCTCAGCAATGCAGTCTCTCCATTTCTGGCAAAGCCGGTCCCACCCTTCATCGGAAATGATGGAATCACTGAAGCCTGGTGTGCTTCCAAGTCCTCACTTAGTTCTCTAAAGTCATCTGATCAAATCCAAATGGTCCTTAAGCTCCACAGGGTGGGAGCAGGCTGTTGTTAGTCACTGACTACTCTGTGTGCAATGCCTGGCACATAGTAGATGCTCGGTTAATATTTGTTGAATGAATAAGAGGAATTGTTCATGTTTTTAAAGCTCTAGAGGTTGCAAATCTTCCTCAGGACTTGCCCCAGTACCCTGAAGGAGATTCCGGCTAACACGGCTCATTCTCTGTGTTACATGCCAGGTCTTTTCTTATTTTTCCAGCTCCCCTGAAGATGTTAGAGCTGGAAAAATCCTCCAGTCAAAATGCCTAATTTTGTCAATGAGAACATGAAGTGAATTAATTTGTCCAACATCACGTAACTAGTTAGTAGAAGAGCTGAGACTAGAATTTTCCCTAGCTCATCATCTAAAAAAAAAAAAAAATTCTAACTGCTTCAAGAGACTGTCAAACTTTTTTCCTTGCCTTTTATTTTTATTTTATTTTATGTTGTTGAGTCAGAGTCTCACTCCATCACCCAGGTTAGAGTGCAGTGGCCCAGACATGGCTCAACGTAGCCTCAACCTCCTAGGCTCAGGCGAGACTTTTGCTTCAACCTCCTGAGTTACTGGGACTACAGATGTGCACCACTATACCTGGCTAATTTTTTTATTTTGTAGAGATGAGGTCTTGCTGTGTTGCCCATGCTGGTCTCAAACTTCTGGGCTAAAGTGATAATCCTCCCTTGGCCTCCCAAAGTGCTGGGATTACAGTCATGAGTCACCATGCCTGGCTGCACTTGCCCTTTAAATATTCCCTAGCCTTTTCTGCAGCTTATTATCAGATTATCCATCGTTTGTTTTCTTCTAGGAGCAGGCTTGCCATTCACATTCTTTCTTTTCCTGATCCCAGTTCAAATAACTAACCCACTCCATCACTGCCACCCACTCACCTACCCTGTGTACCTTCTGGCTCTTGATCCTTGCATTTGAGAAGAAAAAATAGGTCATCTTTCCCACCAAACCAGCAGGAATGGATTTGCAGATATTCCAAGGAGATTGTCCCTGTCTAGTTAGTTTCAGAACAGAAGGATTGCAGACATCTAGGATGTCTCCAGGATTGTTCCAAGATGGTGTCTGCAGTTCTATTCAGAGCCTCAAAAATTATATTGTGCGCGGAGATAACATGACTCAAAGAAATTCCTAACCAGAGGGCTCCCTAGCTGGACTAAATGATGTTCAGACACTGTTTTGCTAATACCATTAAGGAAATGAAAAATTTTTATGGCCAAGGACTATATCTTTGATATCCCAATCCTTTTCAGTTCCATGTACCTATTAGTTCATTTCTTTACTAACCCTACTATCTAGTTGTGGTAGATTGCAACAATGGCCCCCAATTCTTCCCCTCCAAGAGGAAGGTCTATTTCTCTATTCCTTGTCTTTGGGTTAGTTGTGTGACTTTTTTTAAACCAGTAGGACATTAGCCAGTAGGACCAAGTAAAGCTTTAAAAGCACATAAGCACTGGACTTGTCCTTTTGCTTGCTTGGAACCCTGGAACTACCATGAATGAGCCCAAGCTGGCCCGCTGTGGAGAAGCAGACAGCCTCTTGCAGGGAGCCTTCCGACGGCCAGACATGGGGGAGGCCATCCTAGACCAGACCATCTCTGACAGACTGACTAATGGGAGAAGCATGAGTAAGTCCAGCAGGTCAGTCAAGCCTGCTCAGGAGAAGAGTTTCCCAGTCAACCCACAGAACCATGAGATGAATTACAGTTTGTGTTTGAGGTCATTAAACTGTGGTGCACTTTGTTAGGCAGCAAATGCGACCTGATACACTAGGGATAAAGACTCCTAAGGAAAGGCAATCACTGTCTTCCCATTCCCTCCTCATTATGACTCTCACCGGCCTATTCTGCCATCATAGCTTTAGTTAGTAATTTTGACCGTACAGGATGTTTTCCTTCGGTGAGGGACTAGCAGAGTATATTCGTATAAAGCTGAGTCAACTGTAGACTTAAATTACCTCAGCTTAGCAGTCCCTCTTTAAGATGTATCAAATGTATCACATCTTGCGCCAGAGTCATTTCTCTCACAGTCTTGGAATCTCTTGGGGAAAAGGTCCTCTTTCTCTCCGGACGCCCCATGGTTTTAAATACAAACCACGCTCCTTAGTGGACACAACAGCTTTCTTAGATCTTGCTCGTGGCACTTTGGTTTAAATTTTCTCAAATTGCCAGTACTTTTCTCCTTCTCAACAAGTTTTTAATCCTGTTAGAACACATACACTTTTGGAAAACTGTAAAGTGCATCTTCTACATCATCCTAAGCTCCGATACCACAATTCTGGGTCCCCACATTGAACCTCTTGGGAACTTATTGAACCTCTTGGGAAGTTATTTTCAAGCACTTATTCCCTGGCACCAATCTGATTTTTTTTTTTTTAACTCATTCAACAAACTAGGTAGAACTGAGTATGGCAGTATCAGTCCCTGCCCTCAGATAACTTACAGCAAATCCAAAGATTTTTAAAACAAGTTGCAATCATTTCTTAGCTAGAATTTGACTCCCAGTGGGGAAGAAATTGAGATGATGACCTTGAGAGGGATAAGAAGTACCTACTGATTATTGCAAATAGTCCTATGCTGAACTGTGTTGCTCTTTGGGCTGGATACAACTGTACTTGAACCCAAAATGCAGCAGAAAATGGTAACCAATTCTGCGGCATCCACTTGTGTTTCTAAAAACAGGAGACTGCAGTTGAGCAAGTGTGATGTTGCAGCAGAATTTTTCTGACAAAGTGTGGGCGCCCTGCGGCGATCCCTCCTGATTCAATTTGCTGGTGACTCATCCGTTCCCATCTTTGTGTTTATAAATCAATGGAGAAACCCACGCTCCATCTTTTATCCCACATCAGTCTTTGCTGTTGGAAACCTCTTAGTCCAGTATGGGAAAGGAATGCTGCCTGGACACACTCCAGACTTAAACTATCCCCTGAATTTTATTCCCCACCCTCTGGTTAGAAATTTCTTTGGGTTATGTTATCTCCGAGCCCGATAAACTTTCATCAAACTGAAAGAAAGCAAAGAAAACCTCTCTGTGTCTGGAGTTCAGTGTCAGAAACAGGAGGGTGTGGAAGGGACGCAGGAGGAAGCTTTCCACTAGATGAGTATTCTTCCAGCAGTAGCTCACAATTGGATTTTAAGAATATTTTCCTGTTAATGAAATCAAGAAGACACTCAGTGTGGGAGATTAAGAAAAAGACTTGTACAAATAAACAAATAAAAGTCACTTGTTATTTAAGGACACTAGGGCAAGGAGGAGAAACCCACTGTCATTAGCTCAAGGCAAAAGGGAGACTATTGGAAGCACCACAAGGACAAAGCCATGACAATTTTGTATTTACAACCTTCCTTCCCCCACCTTCTCAGAAAGACGTGTGCGAGGGTGCCTGCTGTGTGGGCTGCCTGGCTCTTGAGCCTGCCTCGTGCCCACCGTAGTAACTGAGGAAGAGGCAGGTTTCCAGCAGCCTCCTCTGCTCGTCCGTGGTCTCGATGCCCACCAGCCCTGCTTTCACTTATGTGTATCCCATAGTTACCTAACCACAGCTTCTAGGTTTACAGGCACAACGTTTGACAGGGTCTCTGACAGTCTTATCTTGGGTTAGATGTCCATACAGCAGCCAATCCCCTCCCACGGAAGGGTGAGATCACTTGGTATAAATGTGGCAGCCTAAGACTTTCCTTGTGGGGAGGACTTAGTGGAGGAGGCAGGGTATGGGTGACAGATTATTTTAGACAATAGGTAGGGAAGAAATGACTGGTATATTCAGTATGAATGTCATAACATCCAGAAATCTTCACTGTTCACATTTCGGTGTGCTTCCCTAGTTGATTAGCTGTTTATAGCAGCATATATGTGTCATATAGTTAATATGCTATACATGTAGCTCTGTGTCCTGGGCACTTTGTAATATGTCACAAACATTTCCTCTTATTAAAAATGTTCCCTAAGTACTTTGATGGTAGCATAATACTCCACTGTCTAGGTATCATTATAGTTTTAAACTTTTGGATATTCATGCAATTTTCAAGTGTCTGCCATTTTATTTTATGCAGAGTTATAAAAGACATTCCTGTTCCTTTATGTCTGTGTGTACTTCTGATTATTTCTTTAGCGATACCAAGCGTGGCATTTACTAGATCAATACTTGTAGATATCTGCTTACTGCCAATTTGTTTTCTAGAAAATGTGAACCTGTGTGTACTCCCACCAGCAATGATTAAGTGTAGTTATCTCATTTTAGCACCAGCTCATACCTTTTTGGAAAAAGAGAGCAATGCAGGCGACTGAACATTGCCACTGTGTGGGGTTTTGGCCATTCCAACGTATGGTATTCAGTGCTTCACTTGGGTTGACAGAAGTTTAAAGCCGAGATTCTCAGACAAGCAGCATCAGCATCACCTAGGAACTTGTTTCCAGGTTCTACCATCCCCAGCCATGTGAATTTTAACACTCCTTCTGGTGATTCTGACACATCCTCAAGTTTGTGAACCAACAGACACTTGGAAATAGCATGAATATCCAAAAGTTTATAAATTATAATGATATCCAGACAATGGAGTATTATGCCACCATCAATGCACTTAGGGAAATTTTTTTTAATGATAAGAGGAAATGCTTGTGATATATTACCAGTCTCCTGTTTTTAGAAACACAAGTGGATGCCGCAGAATTGGTTACCATTTTCTGCTGCATTTTGGGTTCAAGTACAGTTGTATCCAGCCCAAAGAGCAACACAGTTCAGCATAGGACTATTTGCAATAATCAGTAGGTACTTCTTATCCCTCTCAAGGTCATCATCTCAATTTCTTCCCCACTGGGAGTCAAATTCTAGCTAAGAAATGATTGCAACTTGTTTTAAAAATCTTTGGATTTGCTGTAAGTTATCTGAGGGCAGGGACTGATACTGCCATACTCAGTTCTACCTAGTTTGTTGAATGAGTTAAAAAAAAAAAAATCAGATTGGTGCCAGGGAATAAGTGCTTGAAAATAACTTCCCAAGAGGTTCAATAAGTTCCCAAGAGGTTCAATGTGGGGACCCAGAATTGTGGTATCGGAGCTTAGGATGATGTAGAAGATGCACTTTACAGTTTTCCAAAAGTGTATGTGTTCTAACAGGATTAAAAACTTGTTGAGAAGGAGAAAAGTACTGGCAATTTGAGAAAATTTAAACCAAAGTGCCACGAGCAAGATCTAAGAAAGCTGTTGTGTCCACTAAGGAGCGTGGTTTGTATTTAAAACCATGGGGCGTCCGGAGAGAAAGAGGACCTTTTCCCCAAGAGATTCCAA
>NW_007248896.1:15460-16811 GCF_000164805.1 Carlito syrichta
CCATTTTATTTTATGCAGAGTTATAAAAGACATTCCTGTTCCTTTATGTCTGTGTGTACTTCTGATTATTTCTTTAGCGATACCAAGCGTGGCATTTACTAGATCAATACTTGTAGATATCTGCTTACTGCCAATTTGTTTTCTAGAAAATGTGAACCTGTGTGTACTCCCACCAGCAATGATTAAGTGTAGTTATCTCATTTTAGCACCAGCTCATACCTTTTTGGAAAAAGAGAGCAATGCAGGCGACTGAACATTGCCACTGTGTGGGGTTTTGGCCATTCCAACGTATGGTATTCAGTGCTTCACTTGGGTTGACAGAAGTTTAAAGCCGAGATTCTCAGACAAGCAGCATCAGCATCACCTAGGAACTTGTTTCCAGGTTCTACCATCCCCAGCCATGTGAATTTTAACACTCCTTCTGGTGATTCTGACACATCCTCAAGTTTGTGAACCAACAGACACTTGGAAATAGCATGAATATCCAAAAGTTTATAAATTATAATGATATCCAGACAATGGAGTATTATGCCACCATCAATGCACTTAGGGAAATTTTTTTTAATGATAAGAGGAAATGCTTGTGATATATTACCAAGTGCCCAAGACACAGAGCTACATGTATAGTGTATTAACTATATGACATGTATATACTGCTATGAACAGCATATGAAGTAAGAAAGCACACTAAAAAGTTGACAGTGACGATTTCTGGATTATATTATATTCTTTTTTTTGTGGTGTAACTTCTTTTTATCAATATTTTTTATTATGATATTGTGGGGTACAGTTAAGGGTTAGGTATACAAATATGCTTCGTTCAGGCACCCTTGTTGATAAAAGGTGTCTCCCCATCCCCAGACAGATATTTACTACCGTTAATCCCATCTCCTTTCCCTCCCTGACCCCATAGTTTCCCACCACTGTCAGTCATTTTCTTATAGTATTACATTGGATGTTCAAGGTCCACTATAGGAGTGAAAACATGTGATACTCAGATCTTTGTTTCTGTGAGAGATCACTCAGTATTATAGACTCTAGTTCCATCCAGGTTGCTGCAAAATTCATGATTTTGTTCTTTTTTAATGGCTGCATAGTATTCCATTGTGTATATGTACCACATTTTTTTAATCCAGTCCTCTTTTGATGGACAGCATGATGGCTTCCAGGTTCTTGCTATTGTGAACAATGCTGCAATAAACATATGTGTGCAGGTATCTTTTTTATAGAGTAATTTGAGTTCTTCAGGGTATATTCCCAGTAGGGGGATTGTGGGGTCATATGGGAGGTCAATATTTAGAACTTTTAGGAATTGCCATACTGTTTTCCACAGAGGTTGTACTAGTTTGCG
>NW_007248896.1:16831-18475 GCF_000164805.1 Carlito syrichta
CCTGACTGGAGTTAGGTGGTATCTCAGGGTGGTTTTGATTTGCATTTCCCTGATGATTAGTGAGGTTGAACATTTTTTCATGTGTCTGTTGGCTGCTCAGATGTCTTCCTTTGAGAATAGTTTGTTCATATCTTTTGCCCATTTTATAATGGGGTTATTTGTTTTGTTCTTTTCAGCACGTTTGAGTTCCTTGTAGATCCAAGATGTTAAGCCTTTGTCAGACCTGGAGTTGGCAAATACTTTTTCCCAGTCTGTAGACTGTCTCCCTGCTCTCTTGATGGTTTCTTTGGCTTTGCAGAGGCTTGCCAGTTTAATGAGGTCCCACTTGTCTATCTTATCTCTTATGGCCTGTGGGTTTCGGGTTTTGTTCAGGAATTGGATGCCCGTTCCAATTTCCATGAGGGTATGTCCTTCATTTTCTAAGGTTCTTATCGTTTGAGGTTTTACATTTAGGTCTCTGATCCATTTAGAGTTAATTTTTGAGTATGGGGATAGATAGGGGTCCTGTTTCAATCTTCTGCATGTGGTCAGCCAGTTTTCCCAGCATCATTTACTGAATAGGTTCTCTTCTCCCCAGTGGTAGGTGGTGGAGGCTTTGTCGAAGATGAGTTGGTTGAGAAATTGAGATTTTGCTTCTGGAATCTCAGTTCTATTCCATTGATCTATATGCCTGTTCCTGTACCAATACCAAGCTATTTTGATTATTGTAGCTTTATAGTAAAGTTTGAAGTCTGGTAATGTGATACCACCTGCTTTGGTTTTTTTGCTGAGGATTGTTCTAGCTATTCTTGGTTGTTTGTGTTTCCATATGAATTCCTGTGTTGTTTTTCCTAGGTCTGAAAAGAATGTTGCTGGTAATTTGATGGGTATTACATTAAATCTGTAGATGACCTTGGGTAGGATGGACATCTTCACAATGTTGATTCTTCCAATCCATGAGCATGGGATATTTTTCCACTTGTTTGTGTCATCTTTGATTTCTTTGAGCAGTGTTTTGTAGTTTTCATTGTAGAGGTCTTTCACATTTCTGGTTAGGAAGATGCCAGGGTATTTCATTTTTTTTGTGACTATTGTGAATGGAATTGTGCTTTTTATTTGGGTTTCTGTTTGTTTTTTATGGGTGTAAAGAAACGCAATGGTCTTTTGCACATTTATTTTATATCCTGAGACTTTGCCAAAGTCCTTTATCAGTGTAAGGAGGTTTTTGACAGATTCTCTTGGGTTTTCAAGGTACACGATCATGTCATCTGCAAAGAGAGATAGCTTGACTTCCTCTTTTGCTATTTGAATACCCCTGATTGCCTTCTCTTCTCTGATTTTTCCAGTCAGGACTTCCAATAATATATTGAACAGGAGGGGTGAGAGTGGGCATCCTTGTCTTGTTCCAGTTTTCAGGGGAAATGGTTCCAGTTTTTGACCGTTTAGGAGTATGCTGGCTGTGGGTTTCTCATAGATGGCTTTACTATCTTGATGTATGTTCCATGTATGCCTAGCTGTTTGAGGGTTTTTATCAAGAAGGGGTGCTGGATTTTATCAAAAGTTTTTTCTGCATCTAGTGATATAATCATGTGTTTTTTGTTTTGACATCTGTTGATGTATTTACTTACATTTATGGTTTTACGAATGTTGAACCAGCCTCGCATC
>NW_007248896.1:18495-20701 GCF_000164805.1 Carlito syrichta
GGGTCTCAATTTCTTCTTGTTTCAACCTAGGCAGATTGTGTGATGACAGAAAGTCCTCCACTTACAGAAGGTTTTCAAGTTTGTTTCCATACAAGTGTACATAGTAGTCTCTAATAATCTTTTGTATTTCTTCAGTTTCAGATGTGACTTCATCTTTTGTGTCTCTGATTGTGTTTATTTGGGCTTTTTCTCTCTTTTTCTTGGTCATCGATCTTGTTTATCCTTTTGAAGAACTAGCTTTTAGTTTCATTGATTTTTTTGTACTATCTTTTTGTCTTCTATGTCCTAGATTTGGGCTTTTATTTTGGTGATCTAGATTCTTCTACTGAAATTAGGGTTTTTGTGGTCTTGCTTTTCCAGCTTCCCTAGGTGGCTTCTTAGGCTGTTAATTTGTGATTCTTCCATTTTCTTCATGTGCGTATGTAGGGGTATAAATTCCCCTCTTACTACAGCTTTCAAGGCATTCCAGAGATTTTGGTAAGATGTTTCTTCATTTTCATTTGTTTCCAGGTATCTTTTAATCTCTGTTTTGATTTCATCATTGACCTAGGAGTTGTTTAACATCATGCTGTTTAGTGTCCATGTCTTTGTGGGTTTTGGGGAGAACTTGTTGGTGTTAATGATTATTTTTATTCCACTGTGGTCTGAGAAGGTGCATGGTAAAATTTCAGTCCTTTTAAATTTGCTTATGCTTGATTTATGGCCATGTATGTGGTCGATCTTAGAGTACGTTCCATGCGGTGATGAGTAGAATGTGTATTCTGTGGTTTTTGGATGGAGGGTTCTGTAGGTATCAGTTAAGTCCATTTGATCAAGAGGTTTTGGATCTCGTTGCTGATTTTTTGTCCTGATGATCTGTCTAGGGTTGTGAGTGGGGTATTTAAGTCCCCAGCTATGATGGTATTGGAGTCGATATCTTTTTTTAGTTTACCTAGGAGCTGCTTTATGAAAGTTGGTGCTCCTATATTCGGTGCATATATGTTTAGGATGGATATTTCTTGTTGATGGATTGAGCCTTTTATCATTATGCAGTGACCTTCTGTATCTTTTTTAATTTTTGATAGCTTAAAGGGTATTTTGTCTGAGATTAAGACTATGACTCCTCCTTTCTTTTGTGTTCCATTCACCTGAAAATTTGTTTCCCATTCTCTTACTTTGAGTCTGTGAGTGTCCTTTTTAGTGAGGTGAGTCTCTTGAAGGCAATAGATTGTTGCCCTGGTGATATTTTATCCATTTTGCCATTCTATGTCTTTTCAGTGGTGCATTTAGTCCTTTCACATTCAAACTAATTATTGAAATGTGAGAGTTGATCCCTATCATAATGTTCTTACAGAGTTGTTGTTCTTCCTGTTTGTGTGTTGTTTTTCTTTTGGTTTTAGAGTTGGATCATGTGTGTTTTTAATCTTTTTCCTGTACTTTTGTGAAGAATGTTGTTGTTCTTTTTTCCTTTTCTTCTGTGTTCAATACTTTCTTAAGTGTTTCTTCTAGAGGTGGTCTGGTGGCAGCGTAGGTTCTTAGGGCTTGGATATCTGGGAAAGATTTCAATTCTCCCTCACTGATGAAGCTTAGCTTGGTTGGGTAGATTATTCTCAGTTGAAATTGTTTATCTTCTAAAACTTTGAAGACAGGGCTCCAAGCTCTCCTAGCCTGCAGGGTTTCTGTAGATAAATCTGCACTATTCTAATTGGTCTTCCCTGGTACGTAATCTGACCTTTTTCTCTTGCAGCCTTTAGGATTTTTTCTTCTATACCTACTTTGTTTAGGTGAATTATTATATGTTTGGGAGTTGGTCTTCTCATTTGTTGTCTTGCAGGGGTTCTCTGAATCTCTTGTGTTTGAATTTTTTCATTGTTGATGAGATGAGGGAAGTTTCCTTGAATAATTTCATGAAATGTTTGTTCCAGTGGGGCCTCTGTTTCTCTCTTGGCCTCAGGAAGGCCAATTACTCTTAGGTTTGGTCTCTTGAAGTGATCATTCATCTCTTGAAGGTTTTGTTCTGTCTTTTTGAGCTTCTTTTCTATGCTTTTGACAGTTTGGGTTAATTCTGTGTTTTGGTCCTCGAGCTCTGAGATTCTTTCTTCTGCTTGGCTAATTCTGCTTTCCATGCTTATTAGCTTGTTATTTATTTCCATCACAGTATTCTTTACTGCTGTTATTTCTGACATCTGCTCCTTCCTATTTTACTCTTGTCTCTCCCCAATTTTTT
>NW_007248896.1:21082-36787 GCF_000164805.1 Carlito syrichta
CAGAGAGAGAGGAGTAAGGGGGGAAACAGACGAGTGTACCAACAAATGGAGAGAGAGACCTAAACTGAAACAGATAAAAACAATAGACCACGGCTACAGACTAACCAGCTCCCACACAAAAAAATTAAAACATATAATGATGCTAGCATACAAGCTAAGTAACCACCTTATTGGTGTGCTGTTCCTCTATACAAAGATATGATTTATAGAGAGGAGAAAAGAGAAGAAAAGGAAGAGAAAAAAAAGGAACAAAACAATAGGAATAGAATCAAGTCATTAAACTAACAGAACCAGTGGAGCACACTCTGAGACTTTTCATTTATGTCCAGTGTCCTTTCAGCTCTGATTTCTAGCTGTCTTCTCAAGCTGGTAAATTAGTTCACAGGTGTGGTCAGTTGCCTCTTGCCTGCTGTGAAGGACAGTTCAGATCACCCTCCGTTCACCACTCAAATCTGGCCTGTGTATGTCTTTTCAGCTTGTTTCTCCCATTTCGATGTTGTTACCTTGAATCGCCAGTAGGTGGTGCTATCTCAGCTGCTCGCCCCAGAGTGGGTAGAGCCGGACAGGAGTCCAGCAGAGGTTGGAGATGGGAGCCTGCCTCAGGGCACACGAGAGGAGACTCACAGCCGGCAGGACATCACCGTGGCAGCAGAGGTGGCAGCGATCCCAGTGATCTTGGCTGCAGGGGCTTCAAGGACTGAAGTCATGGATCGCCTCAGGCATGGGTGGCACGATGTGCTATGGCCACCATGGAGGCTGTGGCGGCGCCTGTGGCTGCTGTTTCTGTAGCTGCAGTGGCTGTCCAGACCGCTGTGATGCCCCAGTGGTGGTGACAGCCAAGCTCCATGTGAAGAGCAGGCTGCCAATGTTGGGGTCTGCAGCCCCCAGGGAGACAGCCAGAGACCCTCTGCATTCTCCTCTGCAGAGGGTTTCATAGACCAGGTTGCCCTGTCGCCATCTTGCTGGAAGTCCCTCGTACTATATTCTTACTGTAGAATTCATACCAGTCAAAAGCACTGAAGAGTTCTAAGTCCTCATAGCATTTCTCCAATTATTTGAATACACAAACACCATTTTCTGGGCCCTGACCATTGATGAGGGACCATGTGATATAACACAAAGGTAGCAAAGGTTGTGGGTTTTAGTTTACAGGGCCTGAGTTGCAGGAACTGGATGACTTTCTGCTGGATGTGCGTCCAAACACACATAATAATGACATGTATTTATTCTTACACTGTTACTTCTTAAATTTCAAGGTGAACTTTTTCCTTTTTATCATTTAGCCCAAATGTGACACTGGAAGGAAGTTTTAAGCTAAGTTACCCCAGATGTTTCATGGTTATGCAATAACGCAAAACAAAACATGTTTTCTCCGCTGAATGAAAACACAATATAAGTTGTCTTTAGCAGCTGTGGCTGGAGATTGCAAAATGGAATAGTCTGGCCACCCTCCAGGCCATGAGCACCGGCTTCCCTGCCCCCAAGGGTGACGGACAATCAAGGCAAAGGGAAGGAAAAACACAGCGCTCTCAAGTTCACAGCTAATCCTGAGAAATGGAGCATCTGGACAGATCGAAATAGAGATGGCAGAGAGGACTGCCCTCACCCCACCATCCCAGATCAGACTTGTTTGTTCAGAGTGGCTCTCAGAGGCAGGACCCCAGCATTCATCTAAAGACACACATGCCAAGATTTCAGGCATGGGGCAGGCGCAGTAGGGAAAATTAGAAAGAAAAACTCTTTCTGGTGCCCTTTGAACAGCATGGTAGCGATGACTGCCTGCTTCACCTGGATTTAATAATGCCCCAGCTCTGAGGCTGCTTAGGACTGTAGACTCATTGTCTCTTCAGGAGAACACAGTGTGAGACAGTGGGAAACATGTGGATTTGGAGCTTGAAGCGTGAGTATCAATCTTTATGCTCTGCCACATTGCAGCCATATGAGGGGGAACCCAAACAACTGAAATTTATTCATAAAACATTGTATATTCATGCTTATATGTTTAAGCTTCAACCATCTTCAAAGTACTCTCTGTTTGATGCAATACACCTATTGAGATGCTTTTTCTACTGCTCAAAACAGCTTTTGAACCCATCCATTTTGATGCCTTTTAGCGCTTCTGCCATTTTTTGTTTCTTCTCTTTCTCATCAGTAAAACGTTTCCCTTTGAGAAATTTTTCATCAGGGAAACAAAAAAAGTTGTTTGGGGGAGACTGGGTGAATAGGGAGGTTGGGGTATGGGGGTCATGCTGGTTTTGGTCCCAAACTTCTGAACACTCAGCGCACTCATAAATCACCCATCATGAAGTGGGCAAATGCACTGAAAGAATCTCAAAAAAACAAAACAAAACAAGCAACAACAACATAAAAACACTGAAGCCGAATGCAGCCTCTCACAACAACGCTCACTGGTCCACAGATGCCGATGGATTCCTAGTACACTTACCTGGGAGGAGGAAGCCTGGACTACAAGAGGACTGCCATCCAAAAGATAATTCCAGTTTTTTTTGAGGGAGTCCCCCTCACATAGCGAAGGTATATTATAAGGTATAGCAAAGGTATAGGGATACAAAGGTTACCAATGGGCTGTTGCTGAGCCTCAGTTTCGTAATAATACCTCACTGGAATCACTGGCACTTAAAATTGCTGTGAGGATTAAATGAGGTCACACAGTCATTGCTCCATCAATAGTCTTTCATGTCATCCCTCCTATGGGACCTTGGTGTCTTCTCAGTACCTCAGTCCCCCACTCTAGTATGAGGGACACAAAAATCACTTTGTTGATACTCAGAAAGAAAAAACAGATGTGTTTCAAAATTCCTTCGCACAAAAGTTATTTTCTTTCCTGTGTGCTTGTCTATCAATATTTTGCCCATACTCCAAAGTGTCCCTGATACCTCTTTTTCTGGAGAGTGTCTGAAATGAGGATTTCTGCCCTAAAGCCAGCCCTACATGAGTCAGCCTGGGTCTCAACTAGACTCTCTCCTGGGAGGGAGAAGGGAATGGGAGGGTAGGCAATGAGATGTGTTATCTTCCACTTGACCTTGCCAGTCTTGGTTCTGGGCCTTCAAGATGCCAGCCCAGATCAGCCTCCGGCTAAATTCTCTACAGTAAGATGCCCAAAGTTACTTCAAGTCTGTCACCAAATCCCCTGCCTTGAAGATTTCCCAAAGGCCAGACTTGGTTTTGGGGCAACCTGGCATTTAGGCCAGGTCCTGAATTTCACCTTATATCAACTGCCTTCTCAGCTTCACCCTCTCTCATTGTCCTCTCATAGACCAATCATTTAATGACCCTGAGGGGTTCACATCTGGAGAATGACACAAGGACTAAGTGGAATTGTTATATTAAATTCTACCTGATTTAATTGAGTTTTCTTAAGGTGTGATTGATTTTCTTAGGAGCCTGGTATATGGGCTGTGCTGCTTAGTCAATGGGTTATATGTCTCCAGATCCTCAGATACCCTCCTATCTTTATCTATATTCCCTCATTACATGAAGATCCTGAGGACTTAGAAAATAAGGTCTGAATTTGATCTTCAAGATCATTCAAACTTCCAGAGTCTCACCTATAGGGCCAGGTTAGTTGCACAGAATGCTTGTTAAGATTTCTGGCCAGAAGCAATGGCTCATACCCATAATCCCAGCACTTTGGGAGGCCAAGGCTGAAGGATTGCTTGAGCCCAGGAGTTCGAGATCAGCCTAAGCAACAAAGAGAGACCTCGTCTCTACAAAAAAAATAGAAAGATTAACCAATGTGGTGGCACACACCTGTAGTGCCAGCTACTTGGGAGGCTAAGTCAGAAGGATCACTTAAGCCCAGGAATTTGAGGTTGCAGTGAGCCGAGATTATGCCATTGCACTCCAGCCTGGGCAATGGAATAAAACCCTGTCTCAAAAACAAACAAACAAACTGGGCTTGGTGGCTCCGCCTGTAATCCTGCACCTTTGGAAGGCTGAGGTAAGTGGATTGCCTGAGCCCGCGGGTTCGAGACCCGCCTGGGCAGTGAGACCTCAACTCTACAATAAATAATAGTAAAAAAAATCAGCTGAGCATTGTAGTGCATGCCTGTAATTCCGGCTACTTGGAAGGCTGAGGCAGAAGGATCGTCGGAGCCCAGCAGGTCGAGGCTGCGGTGGCTGGGAGCGGCCACTGCACTTCAGTCTGGGCGACAGAGTGAGACTCCAACTCAAAACAAACAAACAAACAAAAACCAAGATTTATATGCAGTATTAGCTGGATGAGATGATGTGTGCTTCTTGGGAGGCTGAGATGGGAGGATCGCTGGAGCCCAGGAGTTCAAGGCTACAGTGAGCCATGATCACACCACTGCACCCCACTCCAGTCCAGGCAACAGAGCAAGATCTTGTCTCTAAAAAGATTTCCATGCGGTCACCTAACCTAATAATGCTTAGTGAATAGGGGTAAGGTTACCAATGGACTGCTGTCTTATCATTGAAGAATTTCTTACCTGAGCATTCAGAAATAGATGCTGAAATTTCACTTTACTCATTCAGTCCTGAAATATCTTAGCATCATTCAATCATTCCTACATTCACTGTACATTTAATAAACACTCTATATGTACCAGGACTACAGGAGTACAGTGGGATTCGAGTTCATGAGAGAGATACACATGAACCTGCCTTCATGGAGTTTACCGTCTGTTGTTGGGAAATGTAGACATTAAACAGAGTCAAATATGATGCATATTGCAAAAGGGTAACCTCAGTATGCTATGAAGGTATTTATTAATTAAGGGAGTGCTGCATAATATTGGATTATTCTTGTGTGTGTGTGTGTGTGTGTGTGTGTGTGTGTGTGTGTGTGTGTATGTGTTTCACCCTAAGCTCTGCAAGCATTCAAGCAAATATCCTATTCTGCACTTCTTTCCAGGATGACCAGCTCATCTTGGTTTGCCTAGGACTTTCTTGGTTTTGACCCCGAAAGTCTAATGGCCAAGGAATACCCTCAATCCTCAGCATACAAGACAGATAGGTTATATTTCCTGCCTCAGGAAAATTTGGGAGCAGATTCTCTGGCTTTCGTTTTAAAGCCTAAGTCCTTTAGGATAACTGACACAATCCTTCCAAAATGTAACTTCGTGAAGCGACAACAGCAACAACATCCAAATGTGAAATGTGTGTTCTAGGTTTAAATAAGCTAGAAGGGTATAAGAGCAAATGCAAGGTGTGCCTGTTAATTGGATCCTGGTTGTTCTTAAACATAAAAAGCATTCTTGGAATGAAACATTCAGGGGCAACTTGAATATGAGCGAGATATTAGACAAGTTTATAAAACGATTGACAGTTGTGTTCGATATGACCATGGTATTATGGTTGTATAGGTGAATGCTCTTCTTTTTGGACGTAGGATGAGGTACTTAGAAGTGAGAAAACAATGATGACAAAATTGTAACAATTTTTGAATCCAGTGGAGTGTATATGGGTGCTTGTTTTATTCTTGTGTCAATTTTTCTGTACTTAAGAAACTAATGAAAAGTTTTCGGAAAGAAGTGAGCAACCATTGAGGAGAAAAGGGTTTATGATGAGCGAAACTTCTCCCTGAACCAGAAAAGGATTCTTACAGAATGGAAGCAGGAGGAAAAAGGAGGAAAATGGTTGTGTGCCAGGGGTGTTGGCTCCAGGCACATGGGATCAGGGAGAGCCTAGAAAAGATCCCTATGCCCCAAACGTGGCCTTGAAGCAGCCAAGAGAGCCGGTGACTCATGCTGTGGACATCACAATAAAACTTCCTGGGCCCACACATGACTAGTGACCAGGCATCTGGAATTCTGACTCCACTCCAAGTTATAGGAAGACCCCAAACTGAAGCTGAGTTCCAGTTTCCATCATGCCAAGAGTTGCATTTTCTCCACATTTGAGTTAATGCACAGGATCGAACATCCTGCACACTAAACTGGTGAATCAGAAAGGTCCACCTGGGTGACATCTTAATAAAACCTCAGAACTGAGTAGGAGTTGGTCAGGTGGAAGGGAGAGAAGGGGCATTTCAAGCATCTGAAATCTCGTGTTGAAAGGCCAGAAGAGTGTGCCTCCACATGAACTGAGCGAAGCTCAGTGTGGCTGGAGCAGAGAGTGTGAGGGTGAGACGGATGTGAGATGAGGGTGGGAAGGTGGGCGGGAGCCAGAACCAGCTAGGCCTTCCAACCCAGGCAAAGGACACCCCCACGCCCCCTCCCCTTGGGAATGCCAGGGTCCTGAACTTTCCCTCTCAAATCCCCGATCCATCCCAGTGTCCACGCATCAGGATCCCCTGTGTCTTTAGAACAGGAGTCCCCACCCCCCACCATAAACCAGTCGGTCCATACCCTATTAGGAACCAGGCCGAACAGTAGGAGGTGGTAGTGGGTGGTCAAGAAAGTGAAGCTTCATCTGTATTTACAGCTGCTCCCCATCGCTGGCATTACTGCCTGAGCTCTGCTTCCTCACGGGAGTGCAAACCCTATTGTGAACCATGCATGAGAGGGATATAGGTTGGCGCTCCTTATGAGAATCTAATGCCAAGCTGATCCGCTCAATAAATGTAATGCACTTGAATCATCCCGAAACCACCCTCCCCTTCCCTCCGGGTCCATAGAAAAACTGTCTTCCACAAAAACGGTCTCTGATGCCAACATGGTTGGGGACTGCTGCTTTAGAAAGTATTTAGTCTGGCCTACAACTTAAAAGTCACCCTGATAAGGCACCAAGTTCTCGTTGCAAAAGGAATGACAAGTGGAGAGAAGCTGAGGTTTCCGAGTCTGTCGCCCATGCCTTTTGGGCTTTTTTCACCTGCCCCTCATATCCCTAATGCATGAATACATGACCCTGACCCTCGAACACTGCCCAAGTGTCTGTGGACATTCCCTGGGAGTGTTTCCTGTGTGTCTATAGATGGAACTCACGAGTCACTGCCTGGTGATCCCTTCTTTTCTGTCCTAGCCTTCTCTGCTGGACAATGCCCCATCCACTGGGCACTGCTGAAACTTCCCTGGGCACAGAGTGTCCACAAGCACCATAGGCGAGAAGCACAGGAGGTGTCAAAGCTGCGAGATGCTGTTCCATGCAGGGGCAAAGAGCCTCCCGCTGTGTGCACCCTCAGTGAGGGGGTCTCAATGTCCAATTCCTTCTGTTCAAGTAGTCCATAGAGAAAGAATTCTTTCCATCTTAAGGTACAAGGGGCATCCCAAAACCCCTAAATTTATTTATTAAAAATTGTGGATTTATTCTTACATGTTTAAACTTCAGTCACCTTCAGAGTACTCTCCATTTGATGCAATACACCTATCAAGATGTTTTTTCCACTGCTCAAACCCATTTTTGTACTTGTCCATTTTTATGTCTTTTAGCGCTTCTGCCATTTTTTGTTTCACTTCTTCCACAGTTGCAAAATGTTTCCCTTTGAGGACGTTTTTCCTCCAGGAAAAGAAAAAAAGGTGCTTGGGATGAGATTGGGTATATAGGGAGGGTGGGGCACAGGGGCCATGCTGTTTTGGTCAAAAACTGTTGAACACCGAGCATGGTGTGGGAGGTGTGCATGTAAATCACCCATCATGAAATGGGAAAACACATCAAAAGAATCTCAAAAAAAAAAAAAAAATTAACTGAAGCCGAATGCAGCCTCTTACAACAATGCTAGCTGGTCCACTGATGCCGATAGTTTCCTAGAACACTTGCCTGGGGAGGAGGAGAGAATCCTATACTATAAGGGCCTGCCCTCCAAAAGATAATTCTGTTTGTGGGGGGGGTTTGGTCCCCCTCATACAGCCCCCTAGCTTTCCACAGGACTTGGATATAGAACACAGGGGTTGGGTAGCAGGGCCTTAGCCCACAGGCAAACAAGCACATGTTAGACACTCATCTGTCCCCCAGATCCCTCGCCTTGTCCAACAATGGAGGCTTTGTGAGTGGACTGGGCTTGTGGTGCCTGGCTCCCACTTCCCGGGGGTGATTCTTCTTCTGGGAGGAGCTTCAATTCCTCCTATAGACACTTCTGCATCTGCTAACTGGTTCCCTGAAGATGCCAGACCCATCTGAACCCCCTAGCAGAGGTCACAGTTTGGGATCCCCTTGGGACTCACACATTTTGTCTGCCTTCAACTAGACCAGAATCCTTGAGGACAGGAGGGTGTCTTCTTTGTCCTTCTGTCCTTGAAAGGTGGCATTGGCCTGGCATACACAAGGTGTTAAATCTATCTTTTTATGGAAAGAAAGACCACCCCACATCCTAGACCAATGGCCACCAAACTTCAGCTTGATGGAAACCACTTTGGATATTGGATTTTTTTTTTTGAGTCAGAATCTCACTCTGTCACCCAGGTCAGAGTGCAGTGGCACACTCAGTTTGTAGTCTCGACCTCCTGGGCTCAGGTGATCCTTCTGTCTCAGCCTCCTGAGTAGCTGGGACTACAGGCACATACCACCCTGTCTGGGTAAGTTTTTTATTTTTTTGTAGAGATGAGGTCTCACCATGTTGCCCAGGCTGGTCTCGAACTCTTGGGTTCAAGTAATCCTCTTGTCTTGGCCTCCCAAAGTGGTGGGATTACAAGCATGAACCACCGCACCCTGTTAGGATATAGATACAGATTCCTAGCCCTATCTCCAGAGATCTGGTTCATTAGATCTAGGGTGAGAACCCAGGAATATGCACTTTAATAAACTCCACAGTAATTCTGATGCAGGTGATCCTTGCATCTCATTTTGCAGACCTTAGGCAGGCATGAACCAGGGTCACCATTAGCACAAAGGATCACTCTAACACCTTTACAATAATTAGAATTGGCACCACTTCCCCCTCTAGTTGCTCCAACTCTGAGACCCAGATGACGGCTTGGTGAGCAGAGCTTTGGCAGTAATGTCAGGCCCCACATCCCCTTTGCCAAGCATCCTTGTGCTGTGCACAACCTCCTCAACAGCCTGGTCTGATGCCTGCTCCTGTTAAGAAATGGTCTGCATGAGAAATTCATCTTTGAGTCACCCAGTCTCTCAGTCAACTCTAGGAAGTTGTTGGAGCTGAATTGTGCTGGTAATTTGCACCCTAAGATGAGGTGAACCAGTAGCCAGGGTCTCCAGACATGCTGGAAGGAGCTTGGAAAATAGGAACTCGAAAGCTCGAACACAGAGATGCTGGCTTCTGCTGGATGTTGGAGAATCACTCTGGGAGTGAAAACTGAGTTTGATGCCTGGTCCTCACCCCCAGAACTTGATCGAGCAGAGGTACAGCCTTGGCTTCAGAATTTTCAGAAGCTGCCCAGGTGACTCTCATGTGCAGCCCAAGCTGAGAATCACTGATCTAAGAGAACCCTCACCCTGATCAGGGAGGAGCACTGGCTGCTGGTGTGTTCCTCAAATTGGAGGACCAGGGGTGGGCTCACTCTTCTGACCCGAGTAGGCAGCAGGCACTCTTGCTCTGTGTGCTCAGCTTAGTGTAAGTTCTCCAGGCTTTCTTTCAAGAAAAGAATGAGTATCTGGCCTATGCTTCTTGGCATTTCAACCAATCACCTTTATGCCTATGGTTACGATCACTCCCCTAGATCTGGTCCTCCTCTCAGCCACCAGAATAAAATCCATCTATTTTTTCCTGTGTCACACTCCCCATAGTCTGATAAACTAGTAAAGCTTGCATATACTCTCCAAAATATGTGCTATAAATGGATAATATGCTACAAAGAAATTAATAGCAGCAAGATTTTTGTTTGTTTTTTGTTTCTGTAGAGAGAGGGTCTTGTGCTATGTTGCCCTGGCTGGTCTTGAACTCCAAGCCTCAAGCGATTACCCTGCCTCAGCCTCCTCAAGTTCTGGGATTATAGATGTGATCCACCATGTCTGAGAAGATGTTATTTTTATTTTATTTTTATTTTTTGAGTTGGAGTCTCACTCTGTTGCCCAGGCTGAAGTGCAGTGGCATGTTCACAGCCACTGCAGCCTCAACCTGCTGGGCTCAGGCAATATTTCCGCCTCAGCCTCCCAAGTAGCTGGAACCACAGGTGCATGCCACCATGCCCAGCTAATTTTTTGATTTATTGTAGAGACAAGGTCTTGCCAAGTTGTCCAAAAGATATTATTTTTAAAATCCCCCTTCTGGGATATACCCAGAGAAACTCAAAAAACTCTACAAAAAAGATACCTGTACATGCATGTTTATTGCAGCACTATTCACAATAACAAAAACATGGAACCAACCATGCAGCCCATTGAAAGTAGACTGGATTTAAAAAATGTGGTACATACACACAATGGAATATTATGCAGCCATAAAGAAGGATAAAATTATGAACTTTGCAGCAACTTGGTATTTTTGGTCTTGGATTTAGAGTCTATAATACTCAGTGATCTATCACAGAAACAAAGAACTGAGTATGTTCTCATGTTCTCACTCATAAGTGGACCCTGAACAATTATCATAACACTTTGAGAAAGAGATTGGCAGTAGTGGGACACTGCCAGGGGAAGGAAGGACGGGACACACTTAATCAGTAAGGGTACCTGACCTCAAACCAGGAGAAGTGGAGACCAAATTCAGGCCCAAACTTCACCTGCACAATGACCATTTGTACACCTAATCTTGAACCCCACATCTTTAAAATAAATAAATAATTAAAAAATAAAAATAAATAGTGAGACCCAAACTTGTGATGTTGTTGCTTTTGGGGGGCACCCTAAACTTAGGGGAGTAGGAGACAGCAGCAGGGGGACCTTTAAGAAGCCCCGCTGTTTTTGCCACTTGCAGCAATGACTGGAAATCCATTGACAATGCTGGTAATGCTATTCTTGTGAAGGGATGAGGAAAAGGAATAATGAATCTAATTCTCTCATTAGAACATGAACTTCTGTATTCAAGGGGGAGCATATTCTCTTCCTTCTGGAATCCTGCATCATTCTGACCACATAATTTGCATCCTTGTCAAGCAATCAATGTCTAAGTTGTCAAATCTTTGAAATTTGAATGTGGCACCAATGTGTGGAGTGGCTACTACATCCTAGGCCCCGAACTAGGCACTTCCATGTGTTATATCATTCAATCTTGTATTATTATTAGGTAATAGTATTAGTACAGTTAAGTCCCCTACATACAAACCTTCAAGCTGTGAACTTTCAAAGATGTGTACTTGCTTTAGCATGTCCAATCATGTAAGTTAGTTCATGGGACTGGCATACATTGCCATGTGCTATATTGTAAGATTAAAAATGTTTTATTTTTGTGTTTGTTCATGGACTATTGGTGTGAAAAGTATTATAACCCTATTACAGTACTATGTAACCAATTGTGCTCGTTGGGCACTTAGGCTTTGTTGGACTTACAAATGTACTCTTGGAACGGAACTTGTTCGTATATAGAGAACTTACTACATTGGGTATTAGGATGTAGGCTAATTTTCAGTGACAAAGATATCTTAAAACACAGTGAATTAAATAAAGTGTGAGTTTCTTTCTTTCTCAAATAATGGTCCAGATTATGGTCCATCAAACAACTCCAGGGCTTGTCTGTTGGCTATACCTTAACACATGGCTTTCATCCTTGGGTCTAATATGGCTGCTCCAGCCAACGGGTGAAGGAAAAAAGCCAGGGTAGCAGAACCCAAAAGTGGCTGAAAACATTTTGCTCACATCCTATTGGCCAGAATGTAGTCACATGGTTATTCCAATATGTAAGGCAAGCTGGGAATTGTAATCACTAATTAGGTGGCCATGTCTCTATCTAAAACTGGAGGATTGATATTATTAAACAAGGGAGAACAAATATTAATGAACAAATCTCATAAAATTGTTTTTTTAAACCCTCATGCTTATGGATAACTATCTTAGTTCTCATAGAAGTTAGACTTAACTATAGGAAGATGCTGGTTTCTGGCCCAGAGAGGTCCTCTATTTTGTCACTGTATTCAGAAAGAGGTTGGCTCTGATGTCTAGACCAAAAAAATAGTCCATTTATTAATTTACAACAGAGGAATATATCCTGCAACCAGGATATATATAAATCAAACCATGTTTGTGTTCCCCATTTAGAATAAGATTTTCTTGGTATAGAGATCCTTGGAAGGCCACACTGTAGTATACTAGCATATACTGAGCACCTGCCTCATCTTGCCAGATGCTGGGCTAGCCATTTGCCACAATCTAATTAGATCTACATACCCAACTCAGTTAGGTAAGGATTATTCAGACCATTTTACTGCTAAGAAAACTGAATAGCTAAGAGGCTATGAATCTGAAGCAGCGAAGCTGGTGTCTGAATCCAGGTTGATTTGATACCAAGGTGAGTGTTTCTTCCATGACACCCTACTGTCACACAAGAGCCTTTCGAGTAAGTTTCATCCTTCATGGTGTTGCCCTGGCTGCTCCTCTTTGTACAGACAGCTGTTACAGCACTGAGAGCAGCAGATGCAGTGTTCTTATCAAGGCAGGTCTTTTCCAGGCTCCCTCCATCTCCCGGTATTCATGGCTTACATCTTTACAAAATTAAGTATAGCACAAGGCCTGCCTAAACAAATGATTGTTTTGCAGCAACACAGATGGATTTAGAGCCCATCATACTTAGTGATCTATCATAGAAACAAAGAACTGAGTACCACCTGTTCTCACTCATAAGTGGACCTGAACATTTATCATAATACTATAAGAAAGGGATTGGCAGTAGCAGGACACTGCCAGGGGAGGAAGGGAGATGGAACACATAACATCAATAAGGGTACCTGATCCTAAATCAGATGAAGTGATGACCAATGGGAGACCCAAACTGCACCTGAACGATGACCACTTATGTACCTAACCCTGAATTGTACCTCACATTTTAAAAATAAAATAATAATAATAAAGCCAAATGATTAAGTGAGTAGATTAAAATGCCCTCTTCACCTACAGTTAGTTAAAGCCAGACCTTTTACTAGCCCAACAGCTTGGAGTCCCTGGACACCTGTCTGCTTCCCTTCAATGTTTTGCCCTGTCCCACCTTCACCACGTTAATATCTAATCCTAAGTCCCTGGTTTCCAACCCTATTGCCAGGCACACTAAAATATATTTCCAATTGATTCCAAATAACATCCTTTCGTATGCCGGGAAGGTCTTCCAGGTTTGAGTTTTTGCTTCCATCTAAGCTCCGTTTATTCTGATGTCACGTCAGTGTATTTCCTTTTGTTTCATGCTCAGGAGCTATGGAAAAGGCTATTTCTCATTTTCAGTTTCGTATCAAAATGAACCCTCCAGATTTCAGTGAAAGGGAATGATGCCAACTCCAGGCTGAGGTCATGATTTTGTTTAAAGAGATTTTGCTAATCATCCCAATGGTGATGCAAACTCCCTGCAGTGATAAGACCTGCCTGAGCAGACCTAGCTTCCTCCCTCTCCCATAGCTCTGGGGAGGAAGGAGCTGGAAACCAGAAGCGCCTCCTCTCCCTATTTAAAAATAGAGATTGTGTCTCACTCCATTTTCTATGGCACAATCACAGTTCACTGCAGCCTCAAACTCCGGGCCTCAAGCCATCTTCCCGCATTGGCCTCCCAAATGCAGGAATTATGGGCATGACCCACCATGACCGGCCAGACGGGGCCCTTTAAAGCCCTGGTTCCTTCACCAGAGACACAAATGATTGGTGTCGGGATAGGACTAATGAAATGAAATCAGCAAGTGTTCCTAGATTCGAGGCTCCCTGCTAGACAGATGGGAGGTGAACCAAGTGGAATAAGAGGCCACTCCCTACAAGTCTCACTGGGCCTCTCTCCTCATTTGAAAAGGGGTTGAGCTGGACCCCTCCCGTGAAGTAACCCTAACGCAGATGAGGGTTTCTGCTCTCCCCTCCCCAGGCATCATGCTAAGCCAACTACTACAAATGAGAAACACGTGAAGTTGCCCTAAAAATTATATGCAAGTAATTGAATTGTATTCAATTTCACACATATTCCAAGTTGTCTTCATACATACATGATGGCTCTTCTCGCAAACATTTGAGAAAAATTGATATTCCAGAAAGATGTCCCATTATTTATCCTATGACTTAGTGGGCACAGGTACTCTTCTTGGTTACCCTACCTGGAGGAGCTCAGGGGTGGATGATGTCTGACATTCTTTCAAGACCCAGAATTCTTGTCTGGGGAGTCAGAAATAAATAATACTAGAAACAGCAGAGACAGATATACTTGAACCTTAGGGCACATATATTCAACTTTTTTTTTTCAAAACCCTAACCAAATAAAACACTTCTTCAGACCAGATCCACCCACCAGCTGTCAGTTCTTAAATTATATTTTCAGAATCCATATTTTCAGAAAAGTCCCCAGGCGACCCATACAATCAGGCATTTGGAAACCCTGAGATCAGATGCATGGATTACTCATGAACTGTAAAACTCGGTACAAATGTAAGCCATTATCGTGAGTATGGATAACAATCCAGATGTCTTGACACACAAGATGGTTTAAATGAGATCACAGATAATGCTTTGCGAAATTTAGGAACTGAAGTGATCAGTCAGGAAGGCATGAAAGCTGCTGTAGCACTCTCCTCCTGAACCTCATCGCTGGTGTGTAGAGGACTTGGAACCTTGACAGAGGGAGGCACAGCTGGCCTGGAAAAAGGAGTTCCCTACCTCTTCCTCCTCTTCTCCCCGGTAGCTTAGACCTAGGGCTGTGAACTGCTCCGGTGCAGACATAGTACCAAGGATCTTGGCATTCCTTCACTTACTCATTCTAGGATTTTTTTATTTTTATTTTTATTATCAAAAGAGAGATCTGACTAAGAAAGGGACACGGCATTAATCAGACCTTAAGAAAAGAGAGACTGTCCTTGCTGGGTTCCGTGTCTCTCCCGGCCCCACCCAGAAACCCAGGTCCTATACAAGGTGTCCTTTTTAAGGTCACTGCCCTCTGAGAGACCTCCTTTCCTGAGCCTCTCCTGATTAGCTTCCCTGTATTCAAACGAACGTATTGGTTCAGGGATCTGTTCTAGTGTGGCAAAAAAATTATGATAAATCATGTTTCAGGCCTAAATTAAGAGCTTCATGAAAGCAGTTTAGGTCTTATCCACCTCTACGCCCCTGCCCCTAGTTTCTGGAGCACATGGGGGCTGGGATGGAGCTCATTTTAAAGCTACTGTGAACAGATGACAGTTTTTTAGAACATACTGGCACTTCAATCGCTCCCTTTATTCTTTCAACATATATTTGAGCGCATACTGCGTGCCGGGCATAGCCAGTAGGCCAACGGCTTTCGAACTTCAGTGAACTTTGTTAAAACACACAGTTCTGAACCACAGATTCAGGTTCAAGAGGTCTGGGTGAACCCCGAGAATTCCATCTCCAACAAGTCCCCAGGTCAGGCTGGTGCTGCTGGCGTGGGAGCCATACTCTGAGACCCACTGGTCCAGGGCTCGTGGGAGCCAGGTCCCGGACCTCTAAGACCACGGTGCAGGGCGGTTCTGTCCAAGAGTCTGGAGGCGGAGACCTGCCTCATCCTGGCAGGCCAGCGGGAGAGACACGCGGAGGCAGGGAGAAGCCCCTTAAACTGTCACCTGTGCCCCTCACCCCAGAGTCGTCAGACGCGCTGCACGGCCCCCTCCCCGTCCCCTGGTAGCACCCCCCACCTCTGACCGGGGCCCCCGAGCGGCCGAAGGAAGCTCGGCAGGACCTGGGCCGGGGGGCCCCAGGGTCGCTCCGGGACGGGCGTCGGCGGCTCGAGCGCAGGAAGCAGCCCTCCCCGCAGCCCCGCCC
>NW_007248896.1:37006-96601 GCF_000164805.1 Carlito syrichta
GCGGGCCCAGGGGTCGGTGCAGCCCCGCTCCGGGGGACGCGGCTCCGGGCGGGTCCACTGAGTCAGACGATCAGTGCCAGGTCCGTAGCTTCAGGGCTCCCGGGGCTCGCCGCTGGGCTCTGAGTGCCCTGGACAGGGTGTGGGGGGCTAGGGGAAAGGGGCGTCTGAGATCCAGGAGGAAGACTTTCTGGGGCCATCCTCTCACCCCCCCCAAATGTTCCCTCTGTGAGCTCCCATAAAGCCTCCCCTTTCCAGAAGCCTATCCCAGCCCGGCCTTCTCCTCTGAGGCCAGGCCACCTCCCTGTGCGGGTGGTCTCACTGGCCTTCACTGCCACCCTGGCCTGTCTCTCTCCAGGCTCATCTCAGCCTCCGCAAGGGAGCAGGCCCGGCACAGCTGACACTTGCTGATGGGGGATCCAGAAGGAGTGATTTCACTGTGCTTTGAGAGGGGCAGGGGCTTGCCGCTTTCCACCCCCCCACCCCCAATTCCCATTCTCAGGAGCCTCCCTATCTGACTGCTATGCTTGCTTCATCATCGTGCTGTCTTGAGGGTGGGTGCCCAGGTCTGGGGGCGTTCTGGCACCTGTGTAACCTTGGCCTCTGGGTCCTGAGCTTCCTCCCCAGCCAGTCCCCTTAGGCTGTGTCCACTTGTGCACTGGCCCTCCAGGACTGGGGTTTTGTTTGTAAGATACAGTACAGAGTGTCCGTAGACATGAGAGTAGGGGAATGACAGGACCCGCAAATTCTGGGCAATGCCAACTGATGAAGAGCCCTCTTTTTTCTGGGACTCTGTCACACGTTTGGAGCTGTTAAGGCTCTTCAGGATGACTCTGTGGCTGCCGTAGACTCGTACCCACTACACCAGGAGAATACTAAGCTCAAGGGGGTAAGGGTGCTGGGGCCAGAGCCATTTTCACTCCTGGCCTACCCATCCCCAGTTGGAAGGACCAGACTAAGGGCCCAGAGATTCAGGGCAGACCAGTACAGACAGTTACTGGAAGAGAAAAATGCAGCCCAACAGCTGAGGGCAGAGAAGCTGGACCACAGCCTGTGACCCAGCAGAGCTAGCAGCATCTTAGATGCTAACAGGCCTGATGCGTTCAGCTCCGTGCCAAGCGCTGAGGGTGGAGAGAGGATGAACCCAGAGCTGCTGACAGCTCCCAGTCTCAAGAAGGCTGTCACTCAGTCAGATAATGTCAGCGGTCATGCCAAACAGCCTTGAGTGGCGTATCCTTCTGACTTATTTGCTTGTGACTGCGGCAAAAAGCTGTCCCTATGCTGGGGGCTAAATTGTTGAGATTGTATCCTTAGCCAGGATGAAAACCCTGTGTATCCTGTGGGCCTGGAAAGGTCCCCTGTGGAGGTCTAGGAGACTCTGATCCTCAGTGCAGGTGAGTCTCCTGTCTATACCTCCATACTGCCCCTCCAGAGCCTCCTGTCTTCTCTCCCAGCTCCAGTGGCCTGAGTCTCGGGGACTGTTCTGTCTGAGACCCTTCCTGCTGCCGATTGGCATAGAGTTGACCCCAGAAAGTCCCTGGGCTCTTCTGAGTAGTGGAGCCGACAGAGCCCAGCAGGCAGACGTCCAGAGCTCAGGAAGATACAGCCAAGAACAGGAGCCTCACTGTCCCCCATGCAGGTCCAGCCTGGCAGCCGCCAACCCTCCATGAATGTTCTCGGCTCTTAGAGCCTGCAGGAGAAAGCCCAGATGCCTACATCTGCTCTTGAAGCTGGGGCACCCATGAACATCAGGTCCCCAGCCCACTACTTAGTCCCTGCCTGTCTTAACAGTGTATGCCTTTGTAGTACCACTGTCTAGCTCCCCAAGCCCAGAGGACTGTTTTGTGTCTCTGCACTCCCACCTTCAGGCCCTCTGATTGATTTCTAGTCATCCTTTATCTTTTATTTATTTATTAATTCCTTAATTTTTTTATTCCTGGTACCACTACTACAATTCACAGGGCAATATAACTGATGGAATGAAAAGAAAAAGAAAAAAACAAAACTACAACAGATAAAAGACCTCAGGAGTGTGCATCTAATTAATACTACATTGCATTAATCAATAGAGGCACTTTTTGCAAACTGTGGCTATGACAGTCCTGAACAAGAAGGGTTTCCTATTTAAGCTGCAATAACTTTTTTGACTATGGAGCGTCATCCTTTCTGTGGCAGATTTTTACAGTTCCTCTAACACATTTGGGATGACTGTCTCAAAGTAACCTGCAGTTTTCCTGACAACGTTGTACTCTCTCCTGCTAAGAGCTGTAGCCCTTTTCTGCTGTTTTTAGAACCAAAATTATGGACCCATGGCAGTTTTGGTGGAAGAAGCTTGTGCAATGATTATGGATCTGGCAGTAGAAACAGTGGATATGGTAGCAGAAGTTTCTAGTCAGCCTTTAAAACTTAGCTGCCTCTTCCCACCCTCCCCCCACCCTCCCAGAGCCGATGTTTCCTTGTATGTTTCATGCCTAGCACTTGGCACAGTCGTGGTTCAGTAGTTCTGTTTTCTTCCCAGGAATATCAGTTCTGTAAATTCAGGGATCATGTTTCCTTCCTCCTTGCATCTTAAGCACCTAGCATAGCACCCAGCATGTTGTAGGTGCGCTATAAATATTTGTTGAATGAGTGTGTATCTCTCATTGCACTCACTCTGGTGTGCTGAAATATTTGTGTTTTGGCCTGGTGCGGTGGCTCATGCCTGTAATCCCAGCACTTTGGGAGACTGAGGCAGGTGGATTGCTTGAGCCCAGGCATTTGAGATCAGCCTGGGCAACAGAATGAGACCTCATCTCTACAAAAAATTTAAAAATTGGCCAGGTGTGGTGGTGCATGCCTGTAGTCCCAGCTACTCAGGAGACTAAGGTAACCTGCTTGCCTGAGTCCAGCAGGTTGAGGCTGTGGTGAGCTGTGATCATGGTACTGCACTCCAACCTGAGCAACAGAGTGAGACCCAACTTAAGAAAAAAATATTTGTGTTTCTCCTCCACTGGACAGTGGGCTCCTTGAAGACAGCGGTTTTGTCTTAGTCCTCTCTGTATCTCCATACCTAGCCCAATGCCCGGCCTACCCCCGGAATAAATGAAAAATAAGGAAAAACCTTTCCAAGTGCCGAATGGTCATTGATCTCCCTGCATCTCACTCACTGAAAAGGTGTCTTTTCTTTTATTCTTGTCTCTTGGACATAAAAATTTTCAAGCATAAAGAACATGTGAAAAAATAGTACTGTGAGCGTTCAGCTAGCCACTATCTGGATTTCACAGTTGTTAATATATTGTTTGCCATATGTGTTTGATGGGTATCTAATCATGTGGTTCTCCCGAACCATCTGAAAGTTTGTTGTACCCAAGACTTCTTTTTTTTTGAGTCGGAGTCTCACTCTGTCTCCCAAGCTGAAGTGCAGTGGCATGGTCACAGTGACTACAGCCTCGACCTGCTGGGCTCAGGTGATTCTTCTGCCTCAGCTTTCCAAGTAGCTGGAACTACAGGTGTATGCCACCATGCCTGGCTTTTTTTTTTTTTTTAATTGTAGAGACGAGGTTTCTCCAAATTGCCCCGGCTGGTCTTGAACCCATGGACTTAGGCAATCCTCTCACCTCTGCCTCCCGAAGTGCTGGGATTATAGGCATGAGCCACCTTGCCCAACTCTGTACCCAAAACTTCTACATTAAACACTTCATTTTGTAACTCTTAATAATGACATTCCCTGTAAAAATCTTAGCATTCTTATTGCTACTAAGAACATCAACAATAATTCCCAACTATAATCCTTAAAATAATTGAGTAGCCAAATTCTACATTCAAGTTTCCCTCTGTTGGTCCACAGTTGTCCTTTCTAGCGGTTTCTTTTTTCTGGTCAAATCAGAATACGATTCAGGTTGATGCATCTGCCTATATGTTTCTCTAGAATCTTTTATTTTTTATTTTTATTTTTTTGGGGGACAAGGACTGTTTCTGTCGCCCAGGTTAGGGTATAGCAGTGCCATCACAGCTCACTATAACCTCAAACTCCCAGGCTCAAGTGATCCTCCTACCTTGGCCTCCCAAATAACTGGGACTATAGGTGTGCGCCATTATACCTGGCTAATTTTTTATTTTCTGGTAGAGACAGATCTCGCTATGTTGCCCAGGCCGGTCTTGAACTCCTGACCTCAAGCAATCTTTCCGCCTTGGCCTCTCAAAACACTGGGATTACAGGCATGAGCCACCATGCCTAGCCTAGAATCTTTTCATCTAGAACATTTCCACCATTTTTTCCCCTAATGCTTTGCTGTTGTGGACATAAGGGGCCAGACCTCTTGTTAAACATCACATTTTGGCTTGATCTGGCATGTTCTCATAGTCTTGTTTAACTTGCTCCTTTCTACCCAATTATCTGTTCTAAATTCTCTTTCTACCTTTTGTTTCCATTTCTGCAGTTTTATAGCTGTAACAAAATACCCCATCATCAATTTATAATGTTTTATTTTTTAAAAAGAAGCCTTAGGTGTAAAATGTTTTCAGGTCTTCCTGAGAGGCCATACTTTCTTCCTCAAAGGGTCCTGATAGGTGTGATTTGACCTTACAGAAATGATGTACTTCTTATAAATTGGAAATTAGGGCTAAGGGCTTGATGTGATTCGATTCAGTTTGAACATTTTGACAAGAAGACTTAATTAGCCATGCTTCGAATTGTATGTTGCATTATCTCAAGAAGCATCCCACTTTTAGTGCTGCTAAATTTGACCATTTAGTTAAGGAGATTCCTCCATTGTACATATGTGTCTTTCCCTTTTCAGTTAACAAGTAATTTATGGGCTCTTTGTCCTTCATTCTATTAATGTGCTGTATCACATGTATTGATTTGCAAATGTTGAGCCATGCTTGCATCCCAAGGATAAATCTCACTTGATCATGGTGAATGATCCTGTGGTCTTTTCCAAAGTTGGGATCATACCATATATGTTTTCAAGCTGTCTCAGTGAAGAACCTTTATCTCATGTCTTTATATTGCATTATCAACTTGGTTGCCCTTTTAAAACCATTTCAGATTCATTATCTTGCTCTAGAGGTGAGTCAAAAGAAACTTCACACAGATGGAACTAGATCCTAGTGTTTTGCACAAATGATATTTCTCCTTTGCGTTCAGTACACTCCTTGTTGATGTATGCCTTTCTCCTGGTCTTAGTAGCCAAAACACTATGCTAGACAATCTACAGTGGTAGATAATGAGTCCAAAAAGCCTTTCCTGGGTCAAAAGTCACAGTGAGGTTCTCATTACTCTACCATTTTAGTCTGGATATTTTCATCTTAAAAGAAATCATTTAATTAACTGCCCAATTAATGTGTCCAGATTAGCTTGATATTTTAGGAGAAAAGCAGCCTTGGAGGCTGTATCCTGCAAATCATTTTTGTTTCTCCAAATCACTTACAAATATACATTTCTCGGCACTGATTTGGGGAACCCAATTTTTCCTTTTTTTTTTTTTTTTTTTTTTTTGATTTCAAGTCTCACTCTGTCACCCAGGCTGGAGTGCAGTGGCACACTCACAGTCAACCCAGTGTTGACCTGCTGGGCTCTGGTGATCCTTCCGCCTCAGCCTTCCAAGTAGCCGGAACTATAGGCACGTGCTACCGTTCCCAGCTAATTTTTTTTATTTATTGTAGAGATGAGGTCTTGCCAAGTTGCCCAGGCCGATCTCGAACCTGCGGGCTCAGGCAATCCACTCACCTCAGCCTCCCAAAGTGCTGGGATTACAGGCTGAGCCAACAAGTATAGCTGTAACAAAATACCTTATCACCAACTTAGAACATTTTCTTTTTAAAAACAAACAAACAAACAAACCTTAGGTGTAAAACTTTTTCAGGTCTTTTTATATTTTTTTAGGTCTTCTTGAAAGGCCACAAAGAGCCTTTCAGTAATCATACTTCCTCCCTCAAAGGATCCTGATAGGTCTAATTTGGCTTTACAGTGATACTTTATTCTTTTATTTGCATTGTGGTCTCATTCTGTTGCCCAGGCTGGAGTGCAGTGGCATGAACATGGCTCCCTGCAACCTCGACCTCCTGGGCTCAGATGATCCTTCCACCTCAGCCTCCCAAGTAGCTGGGATTACAGGCACACACCATCACGCCTGGCTAATTTTTTTCTTTGATTTTTTTTATAGAAACAAGGTCTCGCTATGTTGCCCAGGCTGGTCTGAAATTTCTGGGCTCTAGCAGTTCTCCCACCTCAGCCTCTCAGAGTACTGGGATTACAAATGTGAGCCACCATGCCCAGTCTGATTTGCTTTATATTGGTAATATTTTTAAATTCTCACTATGTACAAGGCTCTGGGATAGCACACCAATGTGCATCCTGCCCCCAATTTAGGGTTCAGGGGCTGATAAAATATGCACACAAGTAACTATGCTATATATATATATAGACACATGTTAGGAGAAGTAGAAATGATTTTCTTCCTGGGAGAGTTGCATTTGAGGTAGACTTTGACGTGTGGCTGGGATCTGGACCTGAGAGAGAGAGGCAAGGCATTCAAAAAGGCAGAAACTGCATGTCCAAACACACAGAGTGCAGAAAGCTTATGACTCTTGCAGGGAAGAGCAACTTTCCATTTGCTTGAAGCAAAGGATCCGGAAGGAAATAGATGGAAGTGAGTTTGGTAGCTGGTTCCAGATGATTCTAAAGGAATCTTAATAAGGAGCTCAAGACTGAATATTATCGAATAGGAAATAGAAAACCTTTTTATTATTATTACCATTATTAAAGTAGAGCAGTGACATACGATAGCTGTTCTTCAAAACATGTCCTGTGGCACAGAGCAGAGGAGGCTGTAGCCCGAAATATACAGCACGGGGTGGCAGGAGGTGGGAAGACAGAAGCCTAGAAAGGTTCTGGTTGGGAAGTACGCCAAGATACAGGAGTACAAAGGGCTACAAATATCCAAGAGAGAATTTAAATCCTTCCTTTAGAACGATGTCCTAGCCTCTCTGCCTGCCAGTGAATAGTAGTAGCAGGCAACATACCGCTGACCTCTAAGGAGGGGGTGGGGGGAGCAAGATCTTTTTCTTTTAAGGAATGGAGTGAGCTCATGTTGAGACCTGGGGATGAGAAGGCAGAGCTGGTCGCCATAGGGTAGAGTCTCCCCACCTAAGAGCACCCCCTACTGAAGTGAAGCACACCTGGCACACACTCACCCATGTGCACAGAGCCACCCGGAAGGAGACCAACAGGGTATACAGCTGCGCACACCCCACCAAGCAAAAGCAACCTGGACCCGCAGGCTTCAGAATGAACTGAACTTCCCACTCCCTAGGCGGGGCTCTTCATAGTAACTTCCAAAGGGCACAGGATGGAAGTGGGGGATGAAAGAATAACTTTACAGGAGAAAAATCTGACAAATGGACAGGTGATCAAGGTCAGCATCCCCAGTGAGAATATGTGCTGATTGTGTGTACCCTGATGTGATGTGCTCCTCCTCTCAACAGCCATCACCCCAATCTAATTATGACAAAAACATCTGACAGACCTCAGTTGAGGGGCAGTCTACAAAATACCTAACCAGTACTTCTCAACACTATCAGGGTCATAAAAACAAGAAATGTACAAGAAACTGTCACAGCCAAGAGGAGCCTAAGAAGATAGGACAGCTATATGTAATTTGGTATTCTGGGTGGGATCGTGGGGCAGAAAAAGGACATCAGTAAACACTAAGGAAATCTGGATAAAATATAAACTTCTACTAATAATATCATGTAAGCATGATTTGATTAGGTATGACAAATATATCCTACTAATGTAAGATATTAATTATAGAGTAAGCCTGGAGTATATATGGGAACTCTCCTTACTATTTTCATCACTTTTCTGTAAATCTAAGACTATTTTAAAATACATTTATTTAAAAACTTTTTTTTTTAGAAAGCAGGATTTATTGATTTATTGAGAGGACAGAAAAACTTCCAGAGCAGGAGGGAACCTGAGGTGGTTGCCCTAAAAACGCATGCCTGTAGTTCCAGCTACTTGGAAGGCTGAGGTGGAAGGATTGCCGGAGTCCAGCAGGTTGAGGTTGCGGTGGCCGGGAGCAGCCACTGCACTCCAGTCTGGGCAACAGAGTGAGACTCCAACTAAAAAAAAAAAAACCAAAACTTTTAATAAATAAAAAAATGTGTATTAGTCACATGAAGAAAATCAGTGACATGAAGGTTAAATGGAAGAACTAACTGGTCCTGAGGATACGAAGGTGATGATGCTAGAAACAAAAGACTAAAAAAAGTACTTGTATATTCCATTGAGCAAGGGTCCCCAGTTCCCAGGCCATGGGCCAGTACCAGTTCATGGCCTGTTAGGAACCAGGCCACATAGCAGGAGGTGAGTGATGGGTGAGTGGAGCTCCATTTTCTGTCAGATCTGTGGTGGCTTTAGATTCTCATAGGAGCGTGACCCCCTATTGTGAACTGCACATGCAAAGGATCTAGGTTGTATGCTCCTTATGAGAATCTAATGCCTGATGGTCCCCACCTCCCATCCCAGTCTGCAGAAAAGATTGTCTTCCACGACACCGGTCCCTGATGCCAAAAAGTTTAGAGGCTTCTGCCATTGGGTACGCTGAAAGATAATTTAAGATGTTGCATAGGCTGGGCTCAGTGGCTCAGTCTGTAATCCCAGTATTTTGGGAGGTTGAGGTGAGTGGATTGCCTGAGTCCGCGGGTTCAAGACCAGCCTGGGCAATTTGGTGAGACCTCATTTCTACAATAAATAAAAAATTAGCTGGACATGGCAGTGTGTGCCTATAGTTCCGGCTACTTGGAAGGCTGAGGCAGAAGGATTGCCGGAGCCCAGCAGGTCGATGCTGGGTGGCCATGAGTGTGCCACAGCACTTCAGCCTGGGTACACTCAGTTGGAGTATGCCCAGTCTCACTCTGCACTCAAGTGAGACTCCAACTCAAAAAAAAAAAAAAAAAAAGAAGATGTTGCATCCATTAAACAAGAACAAGAAACTCTTAGAAAGGAACAATTTGAGGACCTAGAAGAGTCCTTAGAAACTAAATAAATAACTACTGAAATTTAAAAATTCAGTAGGAAAAGTTGGAAAATATTGTCAAGGAAATCTCTTAACACGTATGTTAAAGACAAAGACAGATAATAGGAAAAAGAAAAAAGGAAAAACACAGAGGATCCATCCAGGGTGAGGTCAGTGAACAAATAGGGCTTTTAAGAGAAGAAATATAATCTCAGCAAGTGACTTAGCCCTGCAGGAAACAATGTTTACATAGTCATAATAATGAAATACAACCAATTCACTTTCAATTTTCAGCATCTATAGATAAAACATGGCATATCAATTACAGAACAGAATGAAAGGTTATGAACTGTGGTGAAGAGAAATAAAAGTACACCTGATAAAATTTAGAAGGTTGGAAATAGAAGGGGGAGGAAAAGGTGGAGCAGTAATATGCACATCATCTATAGTGGAGAAATTGAAAAATATTGTTTAATGTTGATGGGATAAGAAGCCATTTTAAGAGTACTACTTAAAAACACAAGTAGACATCTAGTAAAAAGAACCAAAAATAAAAGAAAATTTTAAAAATTGGAAGAAGGGGCTTTGGGACATAAGAAACCCCAAATCCTCATTTTATGTTATAGGACATGAAGAGAGAATTCCTAAAATTGGCAAGTGAGAAGTCAAGCTGTAGGAGACAACACTCCTGACAGCTGAATGCTTGACCAGCTAAACGGTTGCCTCTGAGAAGGGTAGAGGGTGGAACTGTTCCTTTCTTTACATGTTTCCTACTATTTTATTTTCATTTTTGCTATGCATATGTAATTCTTTCATTTTTTAGAATCACTTTTTGATGAGCTATTATTAGCGTCCAAGGGAGAAGTGATGGTTGGAATGGAAAAGCAAACAGATGGGAGTCACTGCTGGTTGAAATCAACACTTGATAACTGACAAGATGTAGGGACAGAAGAGAGGGCTGAGGATGCATCCAGGGCTTCGAGCTTAAGTGCCCGGAAGAGTGAGTAAGTCGAGTATCTGGCCGCAGACACCACAGGCTTTCCAGTTGCCCCAGGATTCCCCTTTGGACCTGTGCAGCTGCTGCTGACAGCACCCTTGCAGAGGGTGGAGTCCTCAGGGCAAGGAGCTCACCTCTGCATGCGCACCCGGGGCTTGCGTCCTCCGCAGTGCTGCCCACCTGCTCTGAAAACTCTAGCTACCTGCCCGTCTGCTCACTGGCATCCATTAGGCATCATCTCCCATGAGACTGGGCGGAAGGAAGGTCAGCTGGCAGATGGAATGCCTGCTGGCAGGCCCAGGTTGCAGTCCTGCCTGAGGTCAAGTTCTACGGAAGATGCTCAGTTAAACTGTGGACAGATTGCGTTGGATGCAATATCAGATTATTCTAGAGGACATGACTGGTAGGCGGTTAGTTAGGAATTGAGGACTGAAGCTCAGGAGAGGAAAGGAGAGAGGTAGATTTGAATTGGATGAGTTCACAGGGGGTGAAGTGTGCAGGTTGCCAGGGAATAGAGTCAGAAACAAACTCTCAGGGAATACCTACATTTAGAAATGGGGGAGAAAGGAGATTTGAAAGGCTGCCAAATGGGGAAACAATCAGAAAAGCTAATGCCAAGGAAATCTCTTAGCATATTAATGAAAGACAAAGACAGCTAATAGGAAAAGAAAAAGAAATATAAAGGACCAATCCAATTCATTCAATGAATAGGACCTTAAGAAAGGAAATGTAATTTTAGCCCAGCAGGATAGTCTCAAGAAGAAAGTACTCGCTAAACACAGTGGCTCCTGCATATAATCCCAGGAGGAGCTTTTGGAAGGCCTAGGTGGGAGAATTGCTTGAGGCCAAGAGATTGAGACTAGCCTGGACAACAAAGTGAGACCTTGTCTCTACCGAAAAAAAAGTGAAAATAAAAATAAGCTGGGTGTAATGGTGTGTGGCCAGGCATACCGGCGCATGCCTGTAGTCCCAGTTACAAGGGAGGCTGAGGCAGGAGGATCAGTTGAGCTCAGGAGCTCAAGGCTGTGGTGAGCAACAGTCAGATCCCACAGCAGGGCAAGAGGATTAAGATGGAGAAGAAATAGCTGGAGCTGGCAGATGAGTTCTTTGAGGGGTGTCCAGAGACACAGAACAAGCTGTGAGGGTGGGCAGGGGGTGTTGCACTGGGGAGGTTTCCACAAGCCTGGATGGGTGAACTTCACCTTCTCCGTCCAGGCTAGGAGAGAGTCATCTGCAGGGAGCAGAGCAGAATCTGTGGGTCTTGGAGAAATGAGAGGTTCTAGATCGGAGGTTCTTCCATGAATCTGTTTGTTCATGAGTTGACCTTTATAAGAGCATCAACTGCTCTTGTCTGGGAATAAGACTTCCCATTCTGTGGGTTCCTTCGGGCAGTGCAGCCACTTCTGAGATACTAGCTGTTAGGTCAGACTGGGGTCTGTGCAAAAGATGCAAAGAATTGCACAGAAATTCGATTGGAAAATGTAGTCTATGTAGAAAGTAGATTAGAGAGAAAGAGAAGATTCACCTCCCCAAGGTAGGGGAGGGAGCCAAAGCTGAGGGAAACATGGCTCGGCCATAACTCAAAGAGCTGCGTGACCAAACCAGAGCCCAACCCAAAGCCTGATACCTGCTGTCTGAAGCTGAATGGTTTTTAAATGTTGCCTTTGCTGGAGGCAGGTCATTGGTGGTGGTCCATTTCACGTCATCACGAAGGGGCAGGTAAGCACAAGCAGTGTCATGATGATGGACAGCAAGTAGATGGGTGGGTTAGTCATTTGACCGTGGCCATGGTGGTGGGGTCTGTTTGTGTCACAAACAACTGAGGAGGTTAACTTGGTTTCTATGGCTGGGGGCAAATACTTGGAATAGAAAAGCTAATCAATACAAAACAAGCTGGGGAGGGGGTCGTAAAACAATGATCAATAGCTACCTCTGAGAAAGCGGTTCAGTCCTGGGCTAATGATTAGAGGGCAAGCTAGGTCCTTTTGCTGAGAAAATATGACAGAACTAGCCGGTGTCAAAATGACTGTTCTTTAGTTAAGATTATTTTAAGTAATTCCATTGTGGCATTTCACCTTTCACTAGCCCTTTGTGTGGACCCTTTTGTCCATACCCCTGTGTCTGTCAAAACCCTTCGCTGGCCACACCCCCACCCCACCCTGCTATTTCTTGACCTCCTTGTCCACTGGGTGCAGAATCCCCTGTGCATCTGAAGTTCTTCTGTCTCCTACCGTTTTAACTATGATGTAGGATGCCGACTTTCTCTGACAAGTGAGCCTTTGTCTGTCCCTCTTGGAGTCTTTGGCTGTAACTCATAGAAAACCCAACTGACAAGTGAATGGAACAGGTAGGATTTGCTCCTTGTCCTATAATCATCAGAAATCTGCAGGTGGACAGTTACAGAAGTTGGTTCAATAATGCCAGGGTCAGTGTTGTCAATAATGCAACCAAGCTAATTCTCTTGGCCTTTTCCTTAGGTAGTGAAATGGCTACTGCTGATGCAGACATCACATCCACACTTCACATAGACACAAGGGGAGGGGTGAGGCTGAGAGGTTTTCACGTGTGTAACATTGATATAACGTGGCTCATGGCTACTGCCTGCAAGAGAGGCTGGGAAAGACTGAGTGGTTACAGCCTCTACAGTGAGGGAAGCCACTGAGAAAGAGTTTGCTGTTAGGTGTTGAGTGAGTCAGCCTGACGTCTGCTACAGCTGCCTTTTATCGCCCCATTTTTAAAGATTTTTTTAAAAATGTACTTTTAAAGGTCTCCCAGACTATTTTTTTCTTCACTACATATTTACCTTGAGACATCAATAAGACATTTTAAAAACCATTTCCAGGCCGGGTGTGGTGGTTAACGCCTGTAATCTCAGTGTTTTGAGAGGCACAGCTGCCGAGGGAGAAGGATTGCTTGAGCCCGGAAGTTCATGACCAGCCTGGGCAGCATAGCAAGACCTCATCTCTACAAAAAAAATCAGAAAATTAGCTGGGCATGGTGACGCACACCTGTAATCCCAGCTTCTTGGGAGGTTGAGGTAGGAGGATCGCCAGAGAGCCAGGCTAGAGTGCCACTGCAACAGAGTGAGATCCTGATTTAAAAAAAAAAACAAATTCTAGCTGCCTACAGACAACAGACTAAAACTCTTCATTTTTTAACCAACCAGTCCTTATATTTTATACTAATTATAATTTCTGAATTTGAAAAATTATTAAACAGATTTAGTTTTTTTCTCTCTTGCCAGAATATTTGATTTTTGCCATCATTTTGAGTATTCCACAATTGCCTCTTTTTTTTGAGAATGAGCCAGTGAAAATTTTGTTGAAGGACATACGCACGTACCTTTTCCAGATTTCAGCTATCACAGGAACAGGCCCTGACGTCGAGAGGCTAAACCATCTCCCATAACTACCTACCTGCTGATTTCTGCCAACTTCTAATAATGGCATCAGCTCTGATGTGGTTAATCACAGATCCCCTAAATATTGATGGATTTGAGATTTTCATAATCCCCTTATGAGAGATTAGCCTTCCTAAAGAAGCTTTGCCCAGGATTGCCACTGCTGGTTCTCCTGTCCTTGCGTTCTCAGGGAGAGGGGGAGGAGGCGGTACAGCCAGGTGGTGTTACTGAGGGTCAGGGGTTTCATCTGGAAGGGTCTCGGGGATGGGATTGCCTTTCCAGATTCCGCCACAGGGTCCCAACAGACTACAGATGGTATTATGTGTGCTGGTTTCGGAGCCAAAGGATTTGAGTATAAATCCCAGCTCTACTCATGACTGGGCAGAGGAATGTCTCTGTCGCTTGTTGAGCTCTAAGGGCATGCCAGGCACTCTTCTAGGTAGTTTCTGAATTCATTCATCAAATCTTCACAACAGTCCTATCAGGATGGGGCTGTCGTGATCCTTACTTTACAGGTCATGGATCTGAGGTGTGCGGCTGAGTTCCTTATCTAGATTTACTCAGCTAATTAATGGTGGTATAGGTTGAATATCTCTAATCCAAAAACTCAAAATCCAAAGTGTTCCAAAATCTGATTTTTTTTGGTAAAGATAGGGTCTCGCTATGTTGCCCAGGCTGGTCTTGACCTCCTGGCCTTAAGCGATCCTTTTGCCTCAGCTTTCTGAGTAGCTGAATCTACAGGTGTGTGCCACTACACCCAGCAATTTTTTCCCCCTTTTAAAAAAATAAAGACAAGGTCTTGCTATGTTGCCCAGGCTGGTCCTAAACTCCAGGACTCAAGCAATCCTTCTGTCTCTGCCTTCTAAGTAGCTGGGACTACAGCACATGCCACCATACTGGCACATTTTTTTTTGTTTTGGTAGAGACAAGGTCTTGCTGTGTTGCCCAGGCTGGTCCCAGACTCCTGGGCTCAAGTGATCCTCCCACCTCGACCTCCTAAAGTGCTAGGATTACAGGCATGAGCCACTGCCACCGGCCTCAATTTCCCCCTTTTGATAACAGCTCCAGTTGTAGTGGGTTAGGGATCCACCCTGCTTCAGGATGACTTCCTCTCAACTAAACACATCTACAAAGACCTTCTTTCCAAATAAGACCACATTCTGTGGTTTTGGGGGTCAGGACTTCGGCGTGCAAGTTTGGGGGGGCGACATAGCTCAACCATCACACCTGTGTCTCCTTCTGGCCTCAGCGGCGCCACAACAAGTGGGGGTGAGAACGAGCGTGAGGATCTGGAGCAGGAGTGGAAGCCCCCGGATGAGGAGCTGATCAGGAAACTGGTGGACCAGATCGAGTTCTACTTCTCAGATGAAAACCTAGAGAAGGACGCCTTCCTGCTGAAGCATGTGCGTAGGAACAAGCTGGGCTATGTGAGTGTCAAGCTTCTCACGTCCTTCAAAAAGGTGAGACTGGGCTCTGAGAAGCCACTTCGAGGATTTCAAGGGCGGTTTCAGGTCATGGTTCTACCCCTTAAAACCTGTTGACTCTGCCGGGCGCGGTGGCTCATGCCTATAATCCCAGCACTTTGGGAGGCTGAGGTGAGAGGACTGCCTGAGTCCATGGGTTCAAGACCAACCTGGGCAACAGGATGAGACCTTGTCTCTACAATAAACAAAAAAATTAGCCAGGCATGGTGGTGCGTGTCTATAGTTCTAGCTACTTGGAAGGCTGAGGTAGAAGGATCTCCTGAGCTCAGCAGGTCAAGGCTGCAGTGACTGTGAGCATGCCACTGCACTCTAGCCTGGGAGATGACTCACAGTTGGGCTTTTTTTTTTTCAGTCAAGGTATCACTCTGGCACCCAGGCTAGAGTTGCAGTGGCACGATCACGGCTCACCACAACCTCAGCCTCCTGGGCTCAGACAATCCTTCCGCCTCAGTCTCCCTAGTAGCTGAGACTACAGGCATGCACTGCCACGCTTGGCTCATTTTTAAAATTATTTTTGTAGAGATGAGTTCTCCCTATGTTGCCCAGGCTGGTCTGGAACTCCTGGACCCAAGTGATCCGCCCACCTCGGCCTCCCAAAGTGCTGGGATTACAGGCATGAGCCACTGTGCCCAGCCAGCAGTTTTTTAAAAAATTAAGTCTGAGGCCTGAAAAAGAGAAAAATGACCAAGAAAAGTGATTTAGATTATTGTTAAGAACGCACTCCCACACTGTGAAAAGGGCCCTGGGCGCTGTGACAGAGCTCAGCCGATAGCAGTTATGAAACAACACCACTTGTTCTCAGTAAAGTTCAGACACTTCTGCCAGGCAAGTCTGCAGAGGACTAGGGGCATCCAGGGGGCATCTAGGCCTCAGAGACACCTGTCAGGCCTAGAATTAGGTAAAACCCAGGCTGTTCATTTGTCAAGTTGAGCCAATAAGGGGGGAGAATGAGCACCCAGAGCCCTGGGAGTTGAGCCTTCCCCAGGACACGCATGCTCTGCTTGTGTGACACCATCGTCCTCATCTGTACAACAGAGACATGAGACTTTTCATCGCTGTTGCCATCCCTGCTGTAGGTAGATGTTGTATTTGGGCTGTGAACTCTGATTCTCAGAGAGTTGACAGACCCGTTGGAGTCAGAACACTGTGCCTCCCTTGGGGGAAGAACAGTTTCTAGAATGGAAAAGCACCACGAGGCCTGTTGCATAACAGGATGCGTAACAAGTGGGTCCCGGCCAAGCTGTCTGTGGACTTTGTCAGAGAGCACTGGAGGAGAGCTTTTCTCCTTGGAGCCCTTCCCGGCCTCGCCCGCTGGTACGCTCTGCCCTCCTCTGCTGCCCTCTCTCCTTTATTCATTCGTCAAACATATTCATCCTATCTGCTGAGAGCTGAGTTGGGCGCAGGATGTACAAAGTAAATATAACGTTCCCCCTGCCTTGACAAGCTCACAGCACAATCAGGGAGAGACCAGTGAGAGATTTCAGCATGACCCTCGACAGTGCACTGCTGGAAATTGGTTGCTCAGAGCAATTCACCCTGGAAAACTAGAGATGGTGACACTGAAATAGGATCTTGGGGGATGAGTAGGAGTTTTCCATCCCAGGAGGGAAGGGGGATTTCTATGTCTATAGAACAGTGAGCCAGCCCTCCCAAGACAAGCGTTGAGGGATCCAAAGTGAAGCAGCCAGAGGGACCATCTACGCATTTCTTTATTCCTTCCCATGGAGCCCAAGAGTCAACCTGTTTTTCTTTCCCTTTAAGCTGCCACTTAGGGATCTATATAGGGACAGTATGCAGTGAAATATGGAACTGGCTGAGAGAAAAGATGAACTCTCTGACCCCTCTAGACTCAGAACAGAAACCCTTTTCGTGATAAGGGTTTCCTGTTAATCACAAAAGGAAACATACAAGACAAGGGTAACAGACAGGGAAGTGGCCAAGTTTCTAGAAGTCTCACAAAGTTCTAGTCAGCACACAAGGACCAGAACTCCCTGGGTCCTTTTCTTAGGTGGTCCCTGGATGCTTCTTATGAAGGGTCACAGCCACAGGCCTATGATGCCCAGATTGTAACCGAGATTTCCCACAGGGGCTTGGACTGGCTCTGGAGAATGCTCGATCTGTAACAGAGCCTGCTTCTCTTGTGACAAGTTGTGGCCTTCCACAGACTCCAGCCCTCTGAGAAAGACAGCCCTCTGCCTCCCCCAGTGGTCTGGGCCCAGGCTTCAGGCTTAGGAGGTCTGTCCTTCCTGTCTCTTGAGTGTTCCCTTCCTTGCTGTGTTTGAAGAAGGCTCCACCACATTCCACCCCGGAGAGCCACTGGCTTTTCCACAGCTGTGCTCTGGCCTGCCGTCATCTTCCCCACCCTTCCTGAGTTCTTAATGGGCTCTGTTTACCTGTTATCCGACCCTTTGCCGGGGCCTGCAGGTCTGTGCCCTGGGCCTGTGTCCTAGGAACTGCATGAGGGCGATCAGCCCATCCGTTCTGTGTAGGTGGATCTGGGGCCTCCTGCACCATAAGCCTAAGTCGGGGCTAAGTCTCCCGGAGGCCACAGGCTGGAGTGGTCAGTGCTCTCTCTCCAGGATCCATCTGTCCTAATAGCTCTGCCGAGTCTTTCTCATCCCACCCAGCTGGTGAGCCTGCCCTTCCTGAGTCTCATAAAGCCCCTCTGTTAAGCTCAGAGGCACCTACAGTTCCATCCTCCGGCCTGGCCTGAAGGACTGGTGGAGATCTCCCGTCAGGCTGCGCACCTCCCCCGTTTCTTTGGGATGACTCATTCCCTCTGGCATCTCCACCCCCCGAAGTGGGCCTCTAGAAAATTACTATTTTACCATATAAATATAACTTTCACATACTGCAACGTCGATACACACAGTTTCCACCAGGAAGGAGGAGGGAGGGGTCATTTCATCATTCTTCATGAGGCCCCAGTTGGCCGTCCTTCCAAGCTGAAACAGTCTACGTCACTTTCAGGAGACACTGCAGTGACATACGAAAGATCTTTGGGTAGCTTCTCCGTATCAGATGCAGAAATCCAGAAATCCAGCTTTACAGAAGCATTTGAATGCTAAAATCTCCCAATCCTATCAAAACAATAGATATTTGAAATCATGACAGCATATCATGATTGAATACTCACTAGGAGCTGGGCATTCTTCTCAGCTTTACATATGAATGTGTGTGAGTGTCTGTACCTATATATGTGTATATTTATTATTATTTAATCCTCGTGACAACTGCATGCATCAGGCACTCTATGGGCATCTCCATTTTACAGAGAAAATCGAGGCTCTACTAGATTGAACGACTTTCCAAGTCTTACTGCCATTTAGAGGTGGGCCTTGGGTTTGCGTCTATGACTGCCTTGTTCCAAAGCCTGCAAGTTCAGTCTCTAAACTTGCACAGAATAGAACATTCCCGTTGCTATGAAGAGTTTTGTTAACTGCACTGCTCGGAGCTGCGCGGCCCTCCTCTGAGTTGTAGAAAGTGTGTTCATTCGCCGACTCATCCACTAGGTTTTAGAGTGTTCACACCTACCAGTGTGATCCTAGATCCCGGTGTCAAAGGCATAGGGAAGTGAGGGAGAGAGATGACCGTTGACAAGGGGGAACGAGGGCATTGGGGATCATTTCAGGTTTGCTTTGTTTCTTCAGGTGAAACACCTTACGCGGGACTGGAGGGCCACAGCGCATGCCTTGAAGTACTCAGTGCTCCTTGAGTTGAACGAGGACCACCGGAAGGTGAGGAGGACCACCCCCATCCCGCTGTTCCCCAATGAGAACCTCCCCAGCAAGATGCTCCTGGTCTACGACCTCCACCTGTCCCCCAAGCTGTGGGCCCTGGCCACCCCCCAGAAGAATGGAAGGGTGCAGGAGAAGGTGATGGAGCATCTGCTCAAGCTCTTTGGGTTCTTTGGGGTCATCTCCTCTGTGCGGATCCTGAAACCCGGGAGGGAGCTGCCCCCCGACATCCGTCGGATCAGCAGCCGCTATAGCCAGGTGGGGACCCAGGAGTGTGCCATCGTGGAGTTTGAGGAGGTGGAGGCGGCCATCAAAGCCCACGAGTTCATGGTCACAGAATCTCAGGGCAAAGAGAACATGAAGGCTGTCCTGATTGGGATGAAGCCCCCCAAAAAGAAGCCCCCCAAAGACAAGAACCACGATGAGGACCCCCCTACGAGCCTCCACCTGAACAAATCCCCGAACAAGAGGGTTGAGGAGCTTCAGTACATGGGGGACGAGTCTTCCGCCAACAGCTCCTCAGACCCCGAGAGCACCCCCACGTCCCCCATGGCTGGCCGCCGGCATGCAGTCACCAGCAAGCTCAGCCCCTCCGGTCACCAGAATCTCTTCCTCAGCCCTAACGCCTCCCCGTGCTCAAGCCCTTGGAGCAGCCCTCTGGCCCAGCGCAAAGGTGTTTCCAGAAAGTCTCCCCTGGCCGAGGAAGGGAGACTGAACTGCAGCACCAGCCCCGAGGGCTTCCGCAAGTGCGTGGATTATTCCAGCGACAGCAGCGTCACACCCTCTGGTAGCCCCTGGGTCCGCAGACGCCGCCAGGCCGAGATGGGCACACAGGAGAAAAGCCCAGGTACAAGTCCCTTGCTTTCCCGGAAGATGCAGACTGCAGACGGGTTACCCGTGGGGGTGCTCAGGTGGCCCAGAGGCCCTGACAACACCAGAGGGTTCCATGGCGGACAGGAGCGGGGCAGGGCCTGCATGTAAATACCTTCGATTTTTAACAGCGCCTCCACTGGAGACCGCTTTCACTTACAAGGTTCTGACAAACACCTGCCATGACGTAGAATGGCATCTGCCCCCTCGGGAGGATTTTGTATACGTGCAGATCTCTTAATTTATATATTTGTAACATATATATGAGTTGTCTGGTACACCACAGTTTCAGGACCACCTCCTAGTTCAAAACACCCCTTCCTCCTCGCATGGCTGTTATTCTGACACCACCTGACGTGTGTGAGAGTCATGACTTCTCAGGGCTATGGGACAGAGGTTTTCTGGGGAGAGTCTGGCAACGTGCCTCTTCTTCGGGATAGGATTTTTCCCTGCCGTGACTGAGCTGTCCTTGGGAGGCTGTGCAAGAGTTTTCTGAGGGCCCAGAGGGGTTCTCTTGTACAAGGGCAAGTAGTTAAGCCCATAGCATGGTGTCTTCTAGGACCCAATGTGTGTAACCTGTCAAGTGAATAAATAATAAAACACCAATCGTGAGTGCTGGCTCTGAGGTCATAGACTGTGTCTGACAGAAGTCTGTGCCCATCTGACAAGGTTGTGGATGGTGGCATGCACGTTGGTAGTAGTGGAGACATGTTTTCTCAGTGTACCCTGGGCACCCCGCCCGGGACTCTCCTTGGGGCTCCTGGCCACCCGAGAAGTGTCTCATCACAATGAATCTTCCCTAGACATGGTCCGGGACCAGCAGCATTGACTTTACCTGGGAACTTGCTAGAAATGCAGATTCTCAGGCTCCACCCCAGGCCTACCAAGTGAGAGACTCTAAGAGAAGGAGCTGGGATTTAGGTTTTAACGAGCCTTCCCAACGATTCCTGAGACACCTGAGCAGGAACCACTGCGATAGACAAGGGCTGTGGGACTTGGGGGTCGTCCGTGTGACCCCAGTCTCTCTCACTTACCTTTTGTGACCTTGGGGAGGCACCTGACCTTCCTCCAGACTGGGTCCTGGTCTCTTGTGGGCGTCCGGAGGCCTGAGCCTGCTGCTGATGAGCCTGCTTCAAATCTGTCTCTGGCCAAACCCTCAGCTGGGGACGGTCTTCCTGTTTGTCCGCACATCAGGCCTCTCTTGAATTGCTCATCAGGGAAACTCAGCCAACGGCATTTTTACAGATGTTTCATTATTTTTAATAAAAGTCAGCTTCCCCTCCATGCTGGGACACAGGGCCCGCTGGCCATCCCACTGGAGATGCTGGCAGAACATCTGTACCCGCAAATGTCCAAAACACCACCTGTCATGCAGCCCTCCCCCTCCATGCACACACGCCCACCTGCTCCTCCTCCTGACTTCCCTATCACAGCCAGTGATGCCACCAGTCCCATGTCACCCGGGCTGGACGCGAGACCGTGCAGCATATGGGAAGAAGGCAGATTCTGACGATTGCTTGGGTCCAACTCCTAGTGACCTTTGGCAAACAACTTGGCCTCTCTGTGCCTCAGTTTCCCCTCCCATAAAAGGTGGAGAAGAGGAAGAATAATTCCAACTTCGTACGACTTGCTAGAATTAAAATGAGTCAGTACCTGAAAAATACTAAGTAATACTTAAAATGTGCACATGGTAAATGCTCAAAGAAGGCGAGGCTAGTATATTTATACCTTCTCCTTCCCTGTATCTCACATTCAATCAACAACCCAGAACTGTTCATTCTAGCTCTGCAATGATTCTTGCATGTTCCTGACCTCCCGCAGTGCGTACCGAGCTCCCCACACCCTCCTCCCAAGGTCCCTCTGTCTCCAAGCTTTCTCTTGAACACATGCCCCATCATGCCACCAAACTTATCTTACTAAAACAGGATTCTGGTCACATAACTTTCCTACATCCAAAAAAAAAAAAATTACTTGCTGCCACTTCCTGTAGAGAGAACAAGGGCCAACTGTCTGGTATCTCCTGCCGTGCTGTGTATCTTATGGGGAAGGTTCTCTGAACATTCCTCATTGATCCACAGGCAGCCGGACTGTGGGGTAATTTTCTACACTGGCAGGCGCCTTCACATCCCGAAACATGTGTCCAGCCTGTGTCTCGTTGACTGTTGCATCACCCCAGGGTGTGGCCGGGGTGAAAAGGCTCTATTTGGTTTCTGCCACACAAGACTGAGACACATGAGCAAGAGCTCCTTGAAGACACGTTGTTCGTTGATTATTTTTAAATCCTTTTCCCCTGAAATGTGAACGAGCTTTTTCCAGTCATTTTCACCCACACTCTACTCCTTGTGCCTTGTAAACATGACAGAGAACAGCTACCTAGAAACCAACAACAGGGATCTAAGGAGGAAAGAATGGAAGCAACAGGGAATGTCAACTTCTTATTCCTAACACCGACATACAAGGGGGACCCCCAAAAAACCTGGGATTATCTTTTGGAGGGTGGGCCCTTCATAGTACAGGTTTCCCTGGCTAGGTTAGCATTCTAGGAACCCATTGGCATTCATGGACCAGCAAGTGTTGTGCCTGAGTTGTGACAAACAAGTAACTGGTTTTTCCACCATGACAATGCACCTGCCCACACCTCGCTGAGTGTTCAGCTGCTTGGATCCCAAAACAGCATGACCCCTGTGCCCTACCCTCCCCAGTCACCTGATCTCACCACGAGTGACTTTTTTTATCCCCTGGTTGAAAAAAGTCCTCAAAACGTTTTGCTGATGTGGAAGAGGTGAAAAAAAAAACCACAGGAGCAATTTTTTTTTTTTTGAGTTGGAGTCTTACTCTGTTGCCCAGGCTGACGTGCAGTGGCATGCTCACAGCCACCACAGCCTTGACCTGTTGGGCTTAGGTGATCGTTCCACCTCAGCCTTCCAAATAGCTGCAACTACAGGCGCACCCCATCACACCCAGCTAATTTTTTGATTTCTTGTAGAGACAAGGTCTCACCAAGTTGCCCAGGCTGGTCTCGAGCTCCTGGACTCAGGCAATTCTCTTGCCTCAGCCTCCCAAAGTGCTGGGATTATAGGCTTGAACCACTGTGTCCAGCCCAGGAGCACTTTTTAGGCATCAAAACGGTTGAGTTCAAAAACTGTTTTGAGCAGTGGGAAAAGCACCGTGATGGGTGTATTACATCCAACGGAGAGTACTTTGAAGGTGACTGAAGTTTAAATTTGTAAGAATAAATACACAATTTTTAATAAATAAATTCTGAGGCCTTTTGGGTCCTCCCTTGTATATCCTGATGAGAGCTCATTCTCTTAATGGAAGAATAATCCTGTAGGTTCTAGTGTTTGTCTTCCATCCTCAGGAAGTGTCCCTCAGGGTGACAGTTGTGTTGATTGGATCCGTCCTTTGTGATTTGTTCAGGGACATGGGAGGTGTATTTGGAGTGTGTTACAGCCCAAGGGTGAACTAAGTATGTGCCAAGCATGTACCAGCTTCACGTTGAGCAGCTGTTAACACAACACCCCGATTTGGAATCAGCTGAGGGCTAAGCAGAAGCAAGTGAGATGTATGTTGATGGAATTGTCCCAAGACATTCCATTAAATCCCACAAACATTCCTCAGCCACTACAACGGGCAAAAGTAGCAGGCTGAAGTGCTTTGGAAGGAAGATGAATCCCTAATGATCCTTGCCTGGATCCATCACCAGAGAATGTGGTAGATGGACACAAAGATGGATTTGGGAAGTTTCCTGTTAATGGCTGTTTAGAGTGGTAGCCTAGACAAATTCCTCCCATCGTTTTGCTATCTTATTGCCCTCTAGTGTCCAACTGGGACATAGCCTTGCCTAAATGGAACATTACCCGCACAGAGTTGAGGGAACATTCCCTGTTGGGGAAGAAAAAAGACTAGTTTAGGGGCCGGGTACGGTGGCTCACACCTGTAATCCCAGCATTTTGGGAGGCCAAGGTGAAAGGCTTAAGTTTAGGAATTTGAGACTAGCCTAGGCAACAATGCGAGGTCTTGTCTCTATAAAAAGTCCCAAATAGTTCCAGCCACTTGGGAGGCTGGGTGGAAGGATCACCTGAGCACAGTATATAGAGGCTGTGGTGTTTTGTGATCCTGCCACTGCACTCTGACCTGGGCAACAGAGTAAGATCCTGACTCAAAAAAAAGAGGTTACTTTACATTCCAGCCTTGCCACTTGCCACACTAAGAAGCCTGTGTCACCCCTCTAAGCTTCAGTTCCCTCACTGTCAAGAGAGGATGAGAATGCCCACAGCATCAGTTTTCTTGTAAAGAAGAAAGGGGATAATATATAGAAAGCACAACACCATCTTAGCATAAATTGCTCACTAAAGTTGGGCTCGGTGGCTCAGCCTGTAATCCCGCGCTTTGGGAGGCTGAGGTGAGTGGATTGCCTGAGCCCGCGGGTTCGAGACCCACCTGGGCAACTTGGCGAGACCTCATCTCTACAATAAATCAAAAAATTAGCCGAGCGTGGTAGCGTGCGCCTGTGTTCCAGCTACTTGGAAGGCTGAGGCGGAAGGATCGCCGGAGCCCAGCAGGTCGAGGCTGCAGTGGCCGGGAGTGGCCACTGCACTCCAGTCTGGGAGACAGAGTGAGACTCCAACTCAAAAAAAAAAAAAAAAAAAATTCCTCACTAAAACCCTGGACATAAACTCATCCTGAGTAAGAAGGGTGGAAAAGACTTATTTAGAGCAGTGGTCCCAACCTTTTTGGCATCAGGGACTGGTTTAATGGAGGACAGTCTTTCCATGGACCAGACACGGGGGAGGAATGGTTTCAGAATGATACAAGTGCTTAACATTGATGGTGCACTGTATTTCTATTATGATTGCACTGTAATATATAATGAAGTAATACAACTCACCATAAAAAAGAGGCATGGACGGAAGTGCAAGCAATTGATTTATTGTGGTCTCTGTGCTGTCAAACCTCCCTGCTGATGTTAATCTGTATTTGCAGTCACTCCCCAGTGCTAACATCACTGCCTCAGCTCCACCTCTGATCATCAGGCATTAGATTCTCATAAGGAGCATGCAACCTAGATCCCTTACATGGGCAGTTCACAATAAGGTTTGTGCGCCTATGGAAAGCTAATGCTGCCGCTGATCTGCTCACCCATCTGGCGATGGGTGAGCATCTCCTGCTGTGTGACCTGGTTCCTAACAGGCCGGAACCAGACCATGGCCTGGGCTTAGAAGCCTCTGATTTAGAACACTCATCACTTTGCATTATAGACAATTGTTTACGCAACATTTCCTTGTAGGAATATGAACCATGAGATAAGGTACTATGTACCTCAACGCATGTGATAGTGTTTGTCCCATAGCAGGAGTTCAGAGAATATTTGCTGAATAGGTACTGAATAAAAACGTATTTTCCCTAGCCTTAGAAACATTGTAGAGTGTAATATTAATTTAGCATTTCCAAATATCCAAGCAGATTCTCCTATAGGGCGTGTAGATTCTTGGGGTCCTGTAATTCAGCACTGTTTGGCAACTTTCCCTTGACCAGAACTTTCCCTAGCCCAGAATACATATTGAAGTGTCTGTACGTTGCATCATAAGGTACGGAAAAGCATATTCTGCAGGATAAAGTCTGGGATAGGAATTCCTGAGCTCTGAACCCCTGAGGAATCTGAAAAAGACCAGGGGCTCCTGGAATGGGTAGGGAAGAGCTTGGTTAATTCAGGTGGAGGTTAAAAGCCAGCAGGGACTTTTAGAAATCAGGACCCAGGTGACCTCCTAAGTTGCCTTTCTTCTGTGTAAAATGAGAGGGATGGTCCCATCCTGAAGCCCCTGGAATACACTCTGATGGGGCAACTCAAGTAACAAGTGCCCAGATGAATTCAATTATACAAATGTACTTGCATCTCTAATTTAATGTCATTGTGATTGGCCATGACTTCAGATGTCAGTGAAGAACACATAGCAATGGTGATGAATATGAATAAATATTTTCTTTGTCTGAAAATTATTTCTTTTTCTGAAAATTATTTTTTTAATACCACAAGTCCACAAACCCACAGTTAAGAGAAGAAAATCAACAAGACAGACAAGCAGATTAGTTTCATTTTCAAATGCAAGAAATATGAAGTGAGAAACTTCAGTTATGTTGAAATTACTTTTAAGGAGCTAAAGGTTGGGATAAAAGTGTGCTTCTACTGAGTTGCATGACCCCTTCACAGGATGGAGAAACTGACTTTGACAGTGAGAGCTGATTAGAACTAGTAATTACAGATTGACAGAGTGCAGCATCTGTTCCTGATTATTGGAGCCTTAAAACAATGAAAGGAAGACGGAGTCTATAAAACTCCAATGTTCTCTGAAAGTGAAAGCCTCACAGAGCAACTCAATGGAAGGTCAGGTTAAAGTGCTGGGCATTGGAGCCCTTACCGATTGGCAGTTCACCCTGGGACGATCGTGAGGAGTTCCTGATGTCTGGTCTCCGGGTCCATCCAAATCTCGCCATCTGTGCAAGGAGAAAAGAGCGGTGTCGTCATGTGGAGACCCAAGATCGCTGTGAGACAAAAAGGGGGCTGCTCTGAGAGCTTACTCTTTAAGTCATGTCAGAAATAAAATGCCCATCAGCTACCACACATCACCAGCTGGAGAAATCATATGAGGTGTAGGTTCTGCTAAAGCTAACCGAACAGCTGCTTGCGCCAGGAGCTGCCTTCGTTGCCAGGAACAGAGGAACAAACAAGACTCAGGTATACACGTGGGTATATTCTTCTGGAAGGAGGCAGGCAATACTCAAAGAAACAAGATAATTTCAGATAATAGACAGTCTGGAAAAAATAAAGCAGTGTAACAGGGCAGAGGGTGACAGTAGGTGGGGGTGAAGAGCTACTTTAAAAAAATTGTATTATGAAAACATTTCAGGGAAATACGAAGCTAGTGACCGTAAAGAACTAACACAAGGCTCCCAGATTCAATGGGAAACGTTTTTTCTACATTCATGTTGTCTGGCCCTTCCTGTCTCCCTCCCTCCCTCTCATCCTTCTTTTATTTTGCTGTTAAATTTTAAAATTATAAGTCATATAACAATATAGTACAAGTTGACATTTTAACAGTAATGATAGTTATATAAATTATATAACATAATTATACAATTATACACTATAAAATGATTACCAAACGTTCTAAAACAACATTAAAAATACAATGACGTACATAGCCCATCATCTAATCATCTGAACTTAGTAGCCTCATTTGGGTGCTTTAAAATTTCTTTTTATTTCTCTCTCTCTCTCTCTCTTTCTTTTTTTTTGGTCATCTAACCAACCAATGGGCTTTATTCAGTTTTCACCAGTGTCCAAATAATGTATTCATGACAAGAAAAACCCTTGCAAATCATTGTTACATTTGGTTGTCATTCTCTTGAGCCTCCTTTAATCTGGAACAGTTGCTCAGTCTTTGTCTTTCATGATATCGTTAGTTGCATTATTTTGTAGAATGCCCCTCAGTTTAGGTTTGTTGTGGTCATTTTATTCTTTCTTCCTTTTTTTTTTTTTTTTTTTTTTGAGTCGGAGTCTTACTCTGTTGCCTGGGCTGAAGTGCAGTAGCATGCTCACGGCCACTGCAACCTTGACCTGCTGGGCTCAGGTGAGCCTTCCACCTCAGCCTTCCAAGTAGCTGGAACCACAGGTACGCATCACCACACCCGGCTAATTTTTTAATTTATTATAGAGACAAGGTCTCATCGAGTGGCCCAGTCTGGTCTCGAACCCTTGGGCTTAGGCAATCTTCTCACCTCCGCTTCCCAAATTGCTGGGACTACAGGTGTGAGCCACTGTGCCCGGTGCGGTCATTTTCTTAATCATTTTATTTAATAGGTCAACCATCAAAACATTTCTCTGTCATTCTCTTGACTGTAGCTAAAATTTCTTTTTCTAAAGTATCTTTATTTTTAGGTTAGAAAATATGTTTTTTTAGAGTAAATGAAAGAGAGAGAAGAGAGAAGAGATTTACCTCTCTAAGGTAGGTGAGGGGACCAAAGCTTAGAAAACATGGCAACAGCCATAGCTCAAAGAGCACATGACCACACCAAGAGTTTAGTAAAGCAATAACCCTCTAAAGTATCTTTTAAAAAATATATCTTTATTTTTAAAAATATCTTTTTATTTTTAGAAATACCTTTTTTATTTTTTAAATTTTATTTTAGAGCTGTGGGGTACAAGTGAGGATTAACTTCATAAGTAGGCTGCCTGCAGGTGAAGTCTGGGCTTTTAGCTGGCCCTCACTCCCCCTGGTCGTGGACCAGGTGACCTTTGTGTTGCCATGTGTCCTCAACCCTCTCTCCCTCCCCTAGCAGTGCCCAGCGACTGCCGAGTCCTCCTTTCTGCACATGGGGCTAGTGCTCGTGGCCAACTGATGAGTGAGACTCAGATGCAGTCTTCAGTTCTTTGTTTCTGTGATAAAATTACTTTTTTTTAAAAAAAAAATTTTATTACAATATGATGTCTATAAAAATACAATACAACACAATAAAAATACAGTACGACTATTGAAAAGGACTAGTTTCATGACGCATCTGCCTAACTCCCACCTGGTGTTCCAGGTTGGCTTTTTTCCTCACAACTTATTTGTGGAAGAAACTCGTCATCGTTGTCGTTTCCCACACGCCGGATTCAGTCAACATTTCTGCTGTCCCTCGTCATGTTCTCTCAAATGGTCCCTAGAGCTGGACTTTCCACAAGGGTCAGGCTCAGCCACGGTTCCGTGTGGATTCTTGATGGAGCCGGAGGCAAAGGAAAGACCAATCATACCAGGCCTGCCTTTATTGAAGATGTTGATATTTTGATTTTTGAAAATATTGCATCAAAATGTTATCTTGATCACTGAATTTTTTGTCATCCCCTAGGCTTGGTCAGATACAGATATTTAAAAAAATTTTTTTTAGAGACAGAATCTCGCTTTGTTGGTCAGGCTGCAGTACAGTGGTGCGATCATAGCCTCCATCTCCTGGGCTCAGGCGAACCTCTGCCTCAGACTCCTGAGTAGCGGAAAAAATAGGTGTGTCATCATACCTGGCTCTTTTTTTTGGTAGAAAATAGGTCTTGCTCTGTTGCCCAGGCTAGTCTCGAACTCCTGGACTCAAGCAATCCTCTTGCTTTGGCCTCCCAAATTGCTGGGATTACAGGTGTGAGCCATCCCACCCAGCCTCCGTATGATTCCATTTATATGACAGTCTGGAAAAGGCACAACTACAGGAACAGAAAACAGATCGGTGGTTCCAGGGGTGAGAGGAGGAATTGATTACCAACAGGCAGCACGAGGAACTTGATCGGATTTAGAATAGTTTTGTTTTCTGTTTGTGGTGGTTACAAGAATCTGTACATGCTTGAAACGTCATGGAGCTGAATAACAACAGTTAAGTTTATTGCATGTGAGTTTTTATTTTTGAGTTGGGGTCTCACTCTCATCCAGGCTGGAGTACAGTGGCACGATCTCGGCTTACCGCAGCCTTGACCTTCTGGGCTCAAGGGATCCTCCTGCCTCAGTCGCCCATGTTGCTGGGACTACAGGTGCATGCCACCGTACTTGGTTCATTTTTTAATTTCTTTGTAGAGATGAGGTCTTGCTATGTTGAGCCACTGTGTCCAGCCTGTTGTATGTATCTTTTTTAAGTAATAAAAATGATTGATTAGTGGTTTCAGGTGAGTATACAGCTTGGCCCAAAGGCCAGTGTGGTCGGAGCTCAAAGAGCTGGGGAGATTGTCACCCAGCAAGGTCAGGGAGCAGGCAGGACCAGCCCACAAAGAGCCGCAGAACCATGGAAAAGGATACCACACCTCTCAGACATCATTTTGGCTGCTAGGTAGAGAACAGATGTGTAATAGTAAGTTATGGAAAAAGGGCTTTCACATTTGTAAAAAGTGATTAAAGAGAAAAGTAATTGCACTTTGAGAAGAGAGGTCCACATGACTGGAATATTAACCAGGATGGAGGACAGGGCCAGGAGATGGCAACCATTTGGCTTTTAAAATGCAGTTGTGCTTTGTGGATAGAATTTCCTTCTCTGCCCAGCACCGACAACGCAGGGACTCGGCTCCTTCCAACGTGTTTCCTTGACCTTCTGTCTCCGAACAAACAAACATCGTGTCTCCAAGCATTTCAGAGGGTCCCAGATACAGTGTGACCACAGAAGCTTCACTGCCAGCCTTGGCACAGCCCACAGCGTGGCCCTGTTGCTATGAACTCACAGGCCAGGAGACTGGGCCAGTGTGGATGACTCCTGGAGCGGGTTACTGCCGTCCTAGCACCTCGTGGCCAAATGAGGCCCAACCATGGAGAACAGAGCTTCCTGGGTGGGGCTAGCACCTCTGACCTCTGGACACACTAGAAAATTGAGTGTGGTCAAGGCTGTTGAGAGCCCCTGAGTCACCGCTTGAGGCAGCGTCCCATGAGACCGCTGAGCTGCAGAAGGGAAGGATACTTGGGAGCCAAAGTGGGGGTCTGCTTGCTGGGGCCTCCGACCAGTGGCAAAAATACCCACCTGCAACCCCAAGTCCAGGTTCACAACATGACTGGACAGACATAATCCTGTTAGAAGATAGACAGAAACACACACACACACACACACACAGAGAGAGAGAGAGAGAGAGAGAGAGAGAGAGAGTGCAGTCTGAGCTCTAATAATTCTTGACTTCTCTTTGCTGTTCCAGGAGAGCCAATTTCCGTTCAAAGGGGCCATTTCGTTTGGTTTCCAGACCTCTCTCCAGTTTTATGTCTCCTCGTCAAAGCCCTGTTCACTTGGCCATCGCAAATGTCCTCTCAATGAAAGAGTTAGTCCTGTCCCTACTGGAATCACTGAGCATGAGGACTGCAGCCAAGCCCCGTGGCTCAATTTCAAGTCCCCTTTCAAATGAAAACTATTTGATACCCTTTGCCCATGCAGTCCTGAAGTCTGGATAGACTGAAACAAAGGGGAATATTCTGACTCAGAGATTTAACTCTCTGTCTACACAAACAGTGGTAATGACACTACTAAAACAAACAAAGACCTAAAATAATTTTTTAAACTGATAATAAAACTTACCTTTCCTTGGCACTGAAAACCCAATAAAAGAATGTTGATTGGTGAGTTTCCAGAGAGTCTCACGAACTGCCTTTCATGTGTTTACCACCGTAGTATAACTACCAGGACCAAAAGATAACAGGGAAAACAGAAAACAAAAAGAAGAGTGTCAGGAGAGGCAGGTTCGAGCCACGGGTCTCAGGCCGAATGGCTCTGCTACCTTGGGGATGTGGGTGGCCCTGGGCATTTTCTGGGTCCTGTTTTCCTCATGTGAAGAATAAAGGGCTAGGATGTGACCTATGACCTCAAAATCTGTCACACACTCTGACTCTCCAGTTTTAAAATCGGGTCTGAAAGTTTTCTCCTTTTTCCACAAAGGTCTTCATATCTAAGGGAAGTCTCTATTTGAATATCCTGCTACTTCCCTAAACGGTTTCAAAACCACATCTTGCCACCAGCCTTCTCAGTCGGCCACCCGCCTCTTTGCCTTTTATCTCAGTAATGAGAGGATTTATGCCGTAACCCGAGTGGCAGCTTTCCCTTCCTTCTTCAGGGTCACCTCCATCTGTATTTAGCAGAGAAGTTGTCTCCTCCTACATCTGCGTCTTCCCCTGGCCTCTGTCTCTCTGAGGGTGTTCCCTTTCGGCAGCTCTGGATTCTGAGTGGGCCCCAGCTCAGATCACCCCTGGGCAAGCTGTCCCCAGTGCCCTGCTGCTTCCTGTGCAGGGGTCTACATGGGTGGTAGCGGGGGAGGCCATGAGGGTGCCTCTTCTCTCTTCTCCACCTTACCACACAAAAGCACATCAATATACCCAACTTTATTCAAGGTTGGCAAAATTAAAAGAAGTTACAACTATAAGAGAGAGAAGTTTAAATGCCCATGAAAATCATTTTTCTTGTGACCCCAAGGAAAACCTTTCAATAAATTAAATATTTCATGGAAGACTTTTTAGGTAGTATCCTCCAGCTCCCAAACTTGTTCCTTTGACCTTATATCAGCCTTCCTTTCGGAGAAATAAAACTTTCTTCTCTGGTGTATTGTTATAGTTTGAATGTGTCCCCCAGAAAAGCATGTGTGGAACTTAATTCCTAGTACAACTGTATGAAAAGGTGGGATCTCTAAGGGATGATTAAGTTATATGGGCTCTGCCCCCAGGAACGGATTAATGCTGCTATCATGGGATTGGGTTCTTTATCACAGGAGAGGGTTCCTTATAAAAGGATAAGTCTGAACCAGGCTTAGTGGCTCATGCCTATAATCCCAGCACTTTGGGAGGCCGAGGTGGGAAGACTGCTTAAGCCTAGGAGTTTGAGACCAGTCTGGACAACATAGGGAGACCCTATCTCTATGATTTTTTTAAAAAAATGAATCTGACGCCCTTTTTTCTCTCTCATCCATATGATGTCTTCTTCTATATTATTATGTAGCAAGAAGTCCCTTGCCAGATGCTGGCTCCTCAGTCTTGGACTTTCCAGAACTTTGAGCCAACACATTTCTGCTCATTGTAAATTACCCAACCCATGATACTCTGTGACCACAGCAGAAAATGCCCAAGACAGGTGTGCATCCTCTCCTGTGTTTGAGAAACTCCACCTCCACTTACAGGGACTGGTCTGTCACACAAGACTCTCTCATGCCCTACCCAACTCCCCAGAAGTTCACTTAGCCAACTTAGTTATTCCACCCAGGATGACACCCAGAAGCTCAGAAAACCGGTCCAAGATGACCTCCAGTCAAGTCCCTCAGAGCCAGATGAGCTGTGGGGAGCATGGGAACCCATGGCTCATCCTCTTTAGGTTGTCCCCATCAATGTGATACTTCCTAATAACCATAGAATAATATTTGGCATGGGTACACACCCTCCCAACAACAAACATTATAAGGGGGGACCCCCAAAATTGAAATTTATTTATTTTAAAATGTGTATTCTTACAAGTTGAAACTTCAGTCACCTTCAAAGGACTCTTTGTTTGATGCAATACACCTATCGAGATGCTTTTTCCACTGCTCAAAACAGTTTTTGAACTTGTCCATTTTGATGCCTTTTAGTGCTTCTGCCTTTTTTGTTTCACCTCTTCCACATCAGCAAAACATTTCCTTTTGAGGACATTTTTCATCTGGGGAAACAAAGGTCACTCAGGGTGAGATTGGGTGAATAGGGAGGGTGGGGGTCATGCTGTTTTTAGTCAAAAACTGCTGAACACTCAATGTGGTATGGGCAAGTGTGCTAGTAAATCACCCATCATGAAATGAGCATTCTTTCAAACGCATTGAAAGAACCTCCAAAAAATTGCATTGACGCTGAAGCAGCCTCTCACAATAATGCTAACTGGCCCACAGATGCCAATAGGTTCCTGGAATCCTTACCTGTACTACAGGAGGCCTGCCCTCCAAAAGATAATTCTAGTTTTTGGGTGGTCCCCCTCATAATTCCCAGAAATAGCATAGACTTTAAACCCTTAAAAAGCAAACAAAAACCTTTTCAAACTGCCCATACTTTGCAAGCCTTTCCCCTTGGTTTTACTTTACATTTTTTTGGTGACCAGAATGTGTTTCTTCTCTCAATTCCCTTCCTCCCCACCCCCTCCTCCTTTCAAATGGTTCTTCCTTAGACTGGCCCAATATGAGAAAAGGAGCATCTTGGCCATCACCTGTAAGAGTAACGGATGGAGCTTCTCAAAGACCCACCTAGAAACTTGGAACAGATGAAGTTCTTAGAAGATGGGGCCATGCTGCTCCAATGTCTGTCTCAACGTGGTGAGTGGGCAGAGTGTGTGGGTGTGTGTTTGTGGGGGGGGAAGGTGAGTAATACTTCCAGTTATAACAGCAATGACAAAGGTGATGTCTGATCCATACTAAGTTCACAGCATCTCTCAATCCTGACTACAAATGAGAATAAACTGGAGAGCTGGGCACACTGGTGGTTCACGCCTGTCATCTCAGCACTTTGGGAGGTAGAGGCGAGAGAACTATCTGAGCCCAGGTGTTCAAGATCAACTGGGCAACTTGGCGAGACCTGGTCTCTGCAATAAATTTTAAAACTAGCCGGGCACGGTGGTGCACGCCTGCGGTTTCAGCTACTTGGAAGGCTGAAGTGGAAGTATCACCTGAGCCCAGCAGGTCGAGGCTGCAGTAGCTATGAGTGTGCCACTGCACTCCAGCCTGGGTGACAAGTGAGACTCTGACTCAAAAAAAAAAAAAAAAATCCCCAGAGAGTTATAAACACAGTTAACAACTCAGCCCTGAACTATGAAATCAGAGTCTCTGGGGGTGAGGCATGGGCATTGTTGTTTTTAAAAGCCTGAAGGTGATTCGGATGTGCAACCAGGGTTTAAAACCACTGATGTGTAGGGCTGGAAGATTGCCACAGCCAGAAAAGGTCACCTTGGGATGCATCTGACATGGATTCTGCAGCCCAAGGCAGCATTGTTCCCCCTTTCAGCTTCCAAGTTGCTGGGTGAAGTCTCTGATGGAGTAGGCGGCTGGCAGGGTCTGCAATGGCAGTTACCACCAATCCCAGGGGAAGGCACAGGAGACCCTCATTTTTAGTGTACAGAGATGAAGGCAGTTACTCTTCAGTGCCTGGCACAGGTTGGACCCTCCACAAATACAGAACTTGAAATAATGAATGAGACCCCAGAGCACAAACAGGCCGTTACCCTCTTGCGCCGCGAGATGGCGGCATACCGAGGACCACGGCAGAACAAGATTTAAGTCTCAACTGTGCTTCCATGAAAGGGGTGAGTTGTTGAATCTGGAGACAAAAGATGAAGCATAGGTGGGTTTTTCGTCGGTTTTACTTTTCTGCGCTTATCTTTTTAATCAAGCGGAGCAGCAAAATTCAAAGTGGTCAAAACATAAGGTGAGAATGTGGTGAATTCCCGTGGCCCATGTCCTTCCTGGAAGGTGGAGCAGGGTAGTTGGCATCTGTGCTCATGACACGCTGGAAAGGTGGACGGGGCCAAGCACTCAACTATTTTCTGTAATAGGACAGTAAGTGACCCAAATTTGATTTCTCTGGCAATAAATCTTCTGCCAGGAAGCCCATGTCCAAGCCAGCCTGTTCCCTAGCCATCTCCACCCTCATGAGGAGTTTTGGAAAACAAATAATTTGTGGAAACCCAGATACAGTCAGTTGTACACCAATGAATAAGACCCCTGAGAACATGCTCTTGTTACCAAAGCTGGCCCTGGCTCCAGGAAGGTTGGTGGCATTTCTTGTCCATGTGTTGGGTCCTGGGAGAGGGGGCAAGTGACATCTTGTGACCAGCTTTGGATGTCAAGGCTGAGACTCGGACCCTGCAGCATGGAGGACCACAAGCTCATAAACCCTGGGCCACCTAAGGTTGCTCTGTCTAGGCCATGTGCTGTCTCTGGGCTCTGTGTGTGATAATCACAGAGAGTGTGATCGTTGCCAGAGAGGCAGAGTTGCCCACCTGGCCATCTGCTCCTGCAGCACCTGAAAGCAGTGGCACCAATGTGGGGTGGGACGGCCTAATGGTGACTAAATGCTCTTGGAGCCACTTACCTACTGATTGCTCTCGGGAGAGGAATGAGAACGATCTAAGTTTAGTAACTGTCTAGACCCTGGGCACTGGGCGAGAGGTCTTTCATAAATGTACCTGTTTAGTCCCATTTGTAGGTGGCAGGCTTGGGGCTAATCCTACCCTCCACCCACCTGAATCTCACTTGATGTTGCTGGTGGAGAATCACACATTCACAGTCTTCAGTTTCCCTAATCCTCACCCTTACTGCCCCTCCCTGTCAGCAGATGGCATGGCCTTCTAGTTCCCAGAGAAAGCTGAGGCCATCCAACCCAAGATCCTTCCACTCCCAACCTCCCTCCTACAAGATTATTTGTGTCTGTCCCCCTCACTTCCTCCCCACCAACATCAGAGAAGAAGGTATCTCCTCTTTCTAGAGAGTAGAATATCTTCTCCTGTGTCCAGTGCCTTCAGCCCCTCCCAAGTTTCATTTCTCTTTCCTTCTGGCTTTTTTCATATACAAGCTCCCCCATCATCACAAACATAAATAAATGAAGTAAAACCGAACACAACAAAAGCCTCCTTTAAGCCTGTCTGTGACCTGTAGTACAATATTCTGCAGCCTGCCTCCATTTCCTCAACCCTGACTGCTCAGCTTCAGCTGTATGTGGGGCAGGTGTGTGGACACAGAGAAATGGGGATAGGGTAGAAGCCCCTACCCCTCTCCTTCCCCACTTGTGGTCTGTTACCAATAACAGTGGAGTGGTAAAAATATACACGGGGTTCTGGCAACAGCACCACCATGCACATGTGGCAATGACCTTGTGGTCCTGCCTTTGACATCTGAGCTGGCATCAAAGGCATCCGTGGGCTGCTGAGGCTGTGGGCAGCAACCTCGTCTACCCTGGGTGGCCCTGGGCCCCACTTTCTGCCAAATCATGCCTTCAGCCCCCAAGACCAAGGCCACTGGTGAACATGAGCCAGACCAGCAGCCTGATCTTTCTGAGGATGACACAGAGACAGGAGCAGCAGCAGGACTCGTGTCCAGGGCAGGAGGCAGCCACGCTCCCAGCTGGGGTCCAAAAGGGTGGCTGAGTGAGCCTGCATATCCCTGCAGATGAAATGCTTCCAGGGAGGCCTGGGTTACCATTCACGCCACTCCCCATGTTTCAGCAACAGGGAACTCCCACGCTCAGAATCCAGTCTGGGAAATCTTCCAGAATGGCTGCAGCCACCACCATCAGTGTCCCTCGCACAGACTCGAGTCCTTGAGTCCCTCCCTCTGCACTTGCTGTTTCTGGGACACTGATCCAAAGACCTCTCAGGCTCCTGATCTTCAATCCTCCTAATCATGACAGCAAAAGCATCCCCACCTGACCACATCCAAGGCTCCCAGCAATCTGCTTGCTGAGTGATCTACGTATATCAACTAGTTTAATTCAATCGTCACTGACTCAAGAAGTAAGTTTCATGGTCTCCATCTCACAGAAGAGAAGTCTAAGATTCAGAGCAGTCGAGTCCTCTGAGTCTTAGAGTAGCAGTTTACACAGCTGGGAGTGAGGGGCCAGGAATCGAACCCTGGTCTGTTTGATGTCACGCTCTCTTGATTCTGCTGCCCAAATTGTTATCACAAGTCTGAGCTTGTTCTAACACACTTAGGAGCAAGGAAAGGGACATGATCGATGTGGCAGCGTCTCACCTGCTAGGGTCAGCAGGATAGCAGCCCATTTCCTATTTAAAAAAAAAAAGGAAAAAAGGCAGCACACACTGAAGCTTTATGAGGAGGAGTGGTCCCAGCCAAGATCAGGGAGAAGGAGGTGTAGAAGGGACAGGCGTGAACATGGAGGGCTGCGTTATAGGCCTGGTCATGGCCCCCAAAAGATAAAGGCTTGCCTGGTCTTGCTGGAGCCTCCGGGGAAGGCCACATGAAATCCAGTATCTCAGGACAGTTTGCTAGGGAGAAGAGTCAGGGATCTAGGGATCTAGCTGTCACTTTCTCCCTGTCTTGGGTCTCTCGTGGGTCAAAACTCCCCCCGTGGCCATCAGCTTTCTCCCACCTGGTGTGGTGACCTAGGTCCTCTGGGCCGCCATGTAGCTGGCCCAGCGGGTCTAGGGCAGGTTGAACATGGGCACTGGAGCCATCTCGACTCCTTCTCATCTCAGCAGGCATCACGGAAGTCAGAATGGCAGCCAGCAGTCATCCCAGGGTGGTTGTGACAGCCCACTGTGCCAGGAGGTGGTATTGTTCATTGTCATCACCACGGCAGCAGGTATTGTTCATTGCACAAGTGACTGAAGCTAGCCAGGAGAAGAGCTTGGGGATGCGAATGGTCTCAAACAAATCGGCCTTTCCATCTCTTTCAAGGGCAAGTGCAAATTTTTATTTTATTTTTTGAGACAAATTCTCTTTCTGTAGCCCAGGTTGGAGTGCAGTGCTGCAATCATAGCTTACTGCAGCCTTGATCTCCTGGGTTCAAGTGATCCTCCCACCTCCAACCTCTTAGGTAGATGTGACTATAGGTGCACACCGCAGTGCCCAGCTAATTTTTTGATTTTTTGGTAGAGACAAGGTCTCACTGTGCTGCCCAGGCTGGTCTTGAACTCCTGGGTTCAAGCAATCCTCCAGCCTTGGCCTTCAAAGTGTTGGTAGTATAGGCTTAAGCCACCACACTTGGTCTTTAAACTCCTTATCACGGCATCCAAGACTCTTCTTTGGTGGTTTCAACCTGTCTTTCTGACCTGTCCACTGCACCTTCACAGCCCTCATTTCAAGACCCCCATTGACCCATGAAGCTGCCAGGTCTGAAGGAGGAAAAGGAGTCTCTCTGAGTGGTCCCAGTCCCATGGACTCTGGGTTTGGCTGGCAGAACAATGTTTGGGTGTAAATTTGAAAATAGAACACTTGTTCTTCCTGGTTTCACATCATACCAGAGTGCACAGCTGGATCGCAATGTGTCCCTTGGCCACCCACGCATGAACAACTTGCCAATCATACTAAATCCCAGATGAGGAAATAGCACAGAGGGGTGGAGACCCTTGTCCAATGTTAGACAGCCCCTAAATGGAGACCCAGAGCTGGGTCTCAGCTCCTGACTTGAACTGACTATCTCTGACTCCAGACGGGCAGCCTTGAGACTGCCCCCAGCCCCCATCCCATCCAAGGAGCAGTTTTTGGAGCTGTCCAGGTATGTCTGGCATTGATGCCGAGCTCTGCCCTGTTCTGTGCCCAAAGCTATGAGTAAGACCTGTACCCCGGCTCTCTCTCCTCAGTCCATGACATGCAGACAACCAGCCCCTGGGCCTTTGCCAGTGACCTCCTGGGGAACGCACTGGCTTCCTGTTTTTATATTCTTTTCTCCTCTGCTTATTTTTTCTACTTTGTTGTTCTTTGATCATTTATGGTTCTCCTCCCATAGCCCACCCTGTGAAAACTGGACTTTATTTTTTGTGATTATTTTAAATACATGTTTAGACAAGGAGACGTCATGCTTCTCCTTTTTCCATTTGAGGAGTTGGAATTGAGTGTTATTTTTCCCTCTCTTTCTGTCTCCCTCCTCATTCCCTGGGGTTTATTTCCCAGTCTATAGTCTTCAGGTTCCACAGCTGAGAAGAAACAAACTCGGATGCTATATCTGGATTGGGTGCACTGGCCCAGACCTATGCTCCCAGCAATTTTGGAGGCCGAGGCAGGAGGATCACTTGAGCCCAAAAGTTGGAGACCAGCGGGGCAACATAGTAAGACCCTGTCTCTATTTTTTTTTTAAATGCCATGCCTGCAAGTGACAAGTGACAGATAAATTCTAGGACTCTCTCCCTAGTAGAGATCTCCTTCTGCCAGACACTGGAGTAGCCTGAGGAATGGTCTTCCACCTCCCCACCACTGATTCCTTAGCTACGTAAAACACAAGTCCCTACTTAAAAACCACGTGGGCTGTCCATTTCTTCCAAGATCAAGTTCAAACTCCTTAGCATGCACTGAAGACCCTCCCAAGGGTGCCCGATGAGCCTTTCAGTTTGGTTCATTGTTACCCCATCTGCTTCTGACTCCCTCCCTTCCACCCAATTTCTCCATGCCAGCCATGCCAAGGTGCTCACATTTCCCGGAAGCACTGTGTTCCTTCTTGTCTCTATACTTTTGCACTGACTGTTCCTCTGCCTGGAATCCTTCTCCCTTCTCTGCCTCATGGACTCTTATTCACCCTTCAAGGACCAACTCAAATGTCACCTTCTTGGGGGATGCCTTGGCCAGCTCCTCCAAGCTGAGTTTACCACCTTTTTCTCTATGTTTCGTCCACGCTCTGTCCCTAAGAAGAAATTTAAGTGTATTTATCTTACTCTTGGCAGTATAGAACCATTTTTATTATTCTAGTCTCCTCCCTTGGATTAGTCACATGTGTTTACTTGCATGAGGGAGACCCAAAAAAACCCAGAATTATCTCTTGGAGGGTGGGCTCCTTGTAGTACAGATTTCTCCCACTAGGTAAGTGTTCTAGGAACCCACTGGCATCAGTGAACCAGCGAGCATTGTTGTAAGAGGCTTCATTGCAGAAGAAACATCCCGAGTTGTGGCAAACAGGTGACTGACTCTTCCACCATGACAACGCACCTGCCCAAGCCATGCTGAATGTTCAGCAGCTTTTGACCAAAAACAGCATGATCCCCATGCCCCACCCTCCTTATTCACCTGATCTCACTCTGAGTGACTTTTTTTTGTTTTCTTGGATGAAAAAAGTCCTCAAATGGAAACATTTTGCCAATGTGGAAGAGATGAAACAAGAAATGGCAGAAGCACTCAAAGGCATCAAAATTGATGAATTCAAAAATGATGAATTGTGAGTGGTGGTAAAAGCATCTCAATAGGTGTCTTGCATCAAGCGAAGAGTACTTTGAAGGTGACAAGCTTAAACATTTAAGAATAAATACACAATTTCTTACAAATAAGTTCCAGGTTTTCTGGGGTCCCCTTGTAAGTGTATGTCAGGGATAAATGACTTCCTCTCGTGTTCTGTGTGTGTGTGAGTGTGTGTATGTAAGATGCACGAATGCTTTGCTAACCATACCACTGAAGTACGATTGTCCTCCTAGGGCATGTGGAGCAAGGTTCCTGGGGGCAGGTGTGAACTGAACAGCTTGGCCACTCACCTGTTGATCTCCCAAAGGGAGGTTGTGGATCATTTAACAGGAAATGACCTGTGGCAGCTGGAAAAAGAAATCCTTAAGGGCCCTGCTTGTCAAAATATAGTCTATGAACCACTGACGTCAGAATCAATTGACGGAGAACTTATTTAAAAATTCAGGCAGCACATAGCCTGAATAATAATAGTAAGTCTTTCTTAATTAATTTCCAGACCTGACCTCAAACTTTATGAATTCAGGTTCATGGGTCCCAAAACGCTACATCTTCATATACTATCAAGAGAGTCTTCCACACCAGAGTCTCGAAACCACTGATGCAGGTGCTTTGAGAGCTGGAGTTCATGCCACTGAGATGCTGCTTGCCAAAGCCACTAACTGTCAAACATCCAGAATGTCTAGCTCGGGGGCTAAGTTTCAGGCCTCCTGGGTGCCTCTCTTGGTGGCATGTGGTGCACTGAGCATTGCCTCCTTTCTGGGACTCTTCACTCCGTAGCCCTCTGTGACACCACTTCTTCCTGTTCATGTCTGAGCTCTTGGATCACTCATCTCCACAATCCCCACTCCTGGATCTTCTCCCAGGTCCTGACCTTGGCCCTGCCCTTGATATTCCACACAAGACCCATGGCTTCCACCACGACATGGAGATGCTGGTGGTGTCTAAACAGGTATTTCCAGCTCAGATGGTCTCCTTGGCCTCCCCCCTACACATACAGCTCCCTTCTGGAACTCTCCACAGGGATAATTCCGGACTTCTGATATTGCACATTTCTAAAATGGATCTGTGTGTCCTCCTCCTGTGTTTCCTGTCTTTGTGGGAGGCACCCACTTGGAACTGAACTGGACACCTGAGAGTTAACGCACCTCTACCACTTACTAGCTGCATTGCCATGTTATCCCCCTCTGTCTCTATTTCCTCACTTGAACTATGGACATTCGATAGTGTCTACCTCATTGGGTTGTGAGGATTAAATTAATTCATGCTTATAAAGTGCTTAGAACTATGCCTGGCATGCTGGAAGTGCTCAATAAGTGCCAGCTATAAATAATAATGGTGATGACACCGATACATATTCAGTAGTTAGCAATCACTTTTACTACCTTGGTTTCCTCCTTTTTCCTCATTGCCCACCCACAGTGTGGCCACTAACTCCATTTTCTGTCTTTAGGATCTCTCCTTCTCTGATATCTGTCCCCTCTTCACTATTTACCTTGGTTCTATCTGAGTCAGAGTGTCCTCATTTTTTCCCTGGTCTAGTCTAGGACTGGCCTCTAACCTAGCTTCTGTCTCCTTTCTCACCTTTGAGGCATCTTGGAGGCAAGAGCCACACTTTACTCCTCTGTGTATCCTCTAGTATGAGTTGAGTGCATATTAGGTATTTATTGAAGGGAGAGATCAGATGGAATAAATAGATAAAAGGATGGATGGATGAATGGATAAATGGATGGATGGATGGAAGAAAGGAAGAATGGATGGATGGAGAGAGGGAGGATAGATGGATGGATGTGTTGATGGACTGATGGATGGATGGATGAATAGATGGATAGATGGGTGGATGTGTGATTGGATGATGGATGGATGGATGGATGGATGGATGGATGGATGGATGGATGGATGGATGGATGGATGGAAGGAAGGAAGGATGGATGGCTAGTTGGATGGATGGATGGGTGGGTGGCTGGGTGGCTGGATAGATGAATGGGCAACATCAGTGAATTATGTGGAAATCTTCTAAGGGGTAAGATGCCTTATAAATCAAGGTGGTAATGGACAGCCAGGGACTTGGTAAAACAATAGTCTAATCATGGCAGAATCTCCAGAAAGCATTCCTGAAGAGAAAAGTAGCAGTGCCTAATGATTTTCATGAATATGTCTGAGAAAGAATGTCTCCCAGAAAAAATGAGGCCTGTAGAGACGTTAGAAAAGAAATCCATGTTTGCAAGTGGTCAGCGTGCCTCCATTATGCCCAAGGGAGAGAGGCACTGGGTCCAAGGTCAGGGGTTTTCCCACAGCTGGAGAGAGGGAGCCGTCGTGGGGCGGAGCTGTTCCATCCGGCCTTCCTGGCTTGTGTGAAATCTCCACTCTGAATCTTCCCACTTCCTTTCATTCTTTCCTCTTCATAAGACCGAGTCTTTTGGATGACTAATTTAGTCTGGGAGCAGATAAGAATTGACATGTTCCTGGAAAGTCTTCACATTTTATTTTGCTTTCAGTCTCTGATGAACATGGTTTTTGCAGGTCTATTCCCAAGCGTTCAATCAGCCCTGGACGCACCAATAACACTGAGCTTCTGAACCTATGAGACTGATGACCAGATGTGACCATGGTAAATCCACCCACGCACTGCCCCAAGTGACCTGGGCAGCCAACCGAAGTCCAAACAGCAGATTTCTTCAGTACATAATTATGTTCTCCCATGACATAAATAACACTTGGCTGAGTTCCCTCAAGGAGTTTTGCCTTCACTTCCACTATTCCTGGAAAATGTCACCTGACTCATTGGAAGCAACTCTTACCAGTTGGGCCACCTAACATTCAACTTTATTTTAAATTTTTAAATTTTTTTATTTTTAACTGTGGGGTACCATTCACAGTTAGGTATAAATGGTCATTGCACAGGTGAAGTTTGGGCCTTTCATTGGTCCTCACTTTGCCTAGTTTGGGTCAGGTACCCTCATTATTTTTTATTTTTTATTTTTTTTTGAGTTGGAGTCTCACTCTGTCACCCAGACTGGAGTGCAGTGGCCGCTCCCGGCCACCACAGCCTCGACCTGCTGGGCTCTGGCGATCCTTCCGCCTCAGCCTACCAAGTAGCCAGAATTACAGGCATACGCTACCACGCCCGGCTGATTTTTCGATTTATTGTAGAGATGAGGTATCGCTGCCCAGGCGGGTCTCGAACCTGCAGGGTCAGGCAATCCACTCACCTCAGCCTCCCAAAGGCGCGGGATTACAGGCTGAGCCGCCGAGCCCAGCTCCCTTATTAATATAATGTGTCTCCCCCCTGGCAATGTCCCACTACTGCCAATCTCATTCATGTAGTATTATGATAAATGCTCAGGGTCCACTTATGAATGAGCACATGTGGTACTCAGTTCTTTGTTTCTGTGATAGATCACTGAGTACGATGGACTCTAAATCCATCCAAGTTTCTGCGAAATCTATAATTTTGTTCTTCTTTATGGCTGCTTAATATTCCATTGTGTATATGTAGCACATTGTTTTTCTTTTTGAGTTGGAGTTTCACACTGTTTCCAGGCTGGAGTGCAGTGGCCTGATTATGGCTCACTGTGACTGCGAACTTATGGGCTCAGGTAATGCTTCTGCTTCAGCCTCCCAAGTAGCTGGGGCTACAGGTGTGCACCACCACTCCCGGTTAATTGTTTTGATTTTTTGTAGAGATGAGTTCTTGCTATGTTGCCCATGTTGGTCTCAAACTCCTGGCCTCAACTGAACCTCCCATCTCAGCCTCCCAAAACGTTGGGATTACAGACATGAGCCACTGTGCCCAGCTAATTCTGCTTTTAAAATTCATTGGCTTCTGATAGATAATACAGAACAAGGACAGCAAATATGTCACATACATATTGCCACTACTCCTACCTGTGTTCTCAGCGCAAATCATTGATGAATTGTGACTTTCTTTTCCATTAATTTCACCTTTAAATTCTTCTCATGACGCTTTTCCAATAAAACATTATCAGTCAAATAGGATGTAACATAGTTACTATTCCTGATCTAAGAAATGAAGGTTTTATTACTTTGTTTTAAAGGATGTAGTACATATACACAATGGAATACCAAACAGTCATAAAGAAGGACAAAATCATGGACTTTGCAGCAAATTGGATGGAGTTGAAGACAATCATATTTAGTGATCTATCTCATAAACAAATAACCAAATACCTCATGTCCTTACTCATAAGTGGGACCTGAACATTCATCACAAGAGCACAGGGAGGGATCAGTAGTCAGAGGACACTGCCAGGGGAGGGATGTAGGAGGGGGCATGTAATAACACAAAGAGTACCTGGTCCCAAACCAGAAAAAGTAAGGACCATTTGGAAGCCCAAACTTCACCTGTACATACATCGCTTATGTACCTAATCTTGACTTGTACTCCATATCTTTATGATAAAATAAAGTAAAAAAAAGAAGTGGCATCTCAGTTTTTTATTACTGCATAACACACCAACATACAGAGGCCTAAAACTATGATTTTACTTGCTCATAATTGTAGGGATCAGAAATTTGGGCTGAGCTCAGCTGGGCAACTCTTCTGCTGACTTTGCCTGGCTGCGATAGTCTGGTGGCTTGATGGGAACTGACAGGTCTAAAATGGCCTTGTTCACATGCCTGGTCATTAGAGCTGGCTGTGACTGGACCAGGTACCTCCAGCAGGCTGGCCCAGGCTACTTCACATGGTATACATATTCCAACATATACGTGCTTCTCAAGCCCCTATTTGTATCATGTTTGCTAAGGTTCAATTGGCCAAAGCAAATCATGTGATGGAGCCCAGAGTCAACGTGGACGAGATTACCGTAAGGACATGGTTTCAGAGAGGTGTGATTCCTGGGGAGGATTTTGGTCACGGTATACCCTCAATAAGGAGGGATTTCATTGATCAGAAACTTACTGAGTGCCTCCTGTGAGCTAGATAATGGCGCTGAGTATTAAAGGATGAAGCAATTGATGTTGAGTATAAAAGTGTCACTGTGTATGCCACATATGTGCCATTCTTGTTCCATATTAGTAATCAGAGGTCAATTAATTAAAAACACAGAATTATTAAAGTTGAGTGTCAGGTCGGCCAACTGGTAAAGGATTGTTCCAATGAGTTGGGTAACACTTTCCAGTCAGATACTGACACTGAGTATAAAAAAGGCGGACTTTGAAGGCTGGAAAGGCTCTGACTTTTTGGAAAGCATTAAGAAGGACACACCAAATGCCCTGAAACTGGGATCAGAATCACTGTGGAGGAAATCATCCTTGCGTGCAAGAAAGTGTGTGAGCTAGAAAGGAGTGTTGAATTATTCTGATAGTCTCTTCTGTTCTCCATTTCACGGAAACTTGTGCAGCCTAGGTTGAATGAGTGACTCTATCGCTTTCTGTTGTGTTAAGTGTCCCGGAAAGCTTTTCTCCAGACTCTTAAGCTATTGAAAACAATCGCCTTAAGTGTGTTCTCCATGACCACAAAGAGCTACTTGAAATTATCCCTCCCCTCTCAGAAACTTGGCCAGCTCCGAGTCGGAGGCCTACGCTGGCTAACTCGGATATTTCTTCCCTCTCTGCATTCCTGCCACCCACGGCTGCTTCAGTGCAAAATGAAAAGTTCAGAGGTCAAATACTTAGGATCCAAACAGCCTCTCCAGCAGTGATGGCAGAGAGACAATTTCACTTAGGAAAACAAACAGTCACCCCTTCCATTTATGTAACTATTGAGTCTTTTTCTCAAAGTATCTTCAAATTCTTTCTCTCATCAAATCATCTCCCAAACCCTTTGGGGTGGGCAGGGCATGTAGCAGATGGGGAAACTGAGGCCTAGATAGGAGAATTGACTTCCTCAATGAGTGGCAAGGCAGAAGCAAGAGCTGCTTCTGAGTCTAGGTTTTGGCTTGCCCTGTAGACCATTGCCATGAGCAGAGATGTGACTCACCCCAGTTCCAAGAAGCCTGTTTTTAAAATCCTTCTGGAGTTTTCTGCTTGCCACCGCATAGTTCCACTAATAACCACTTTAAACTTGCCTTATTTTGCACTCATGTGGAAAGAACAAGAACACATCAAACACTTCCCTAGGTGCCGGCTTCTAAATCTTTTCTTTCCAGGAGAAGATAACGGATTCTCTCTGAAGTTCCAACTTCCGGCCCACAGATGATCCAGCCAGGTTCCTCCTGCTGGAAAACAGAGGCTTAAAGCCAATTTCACTGTGAGTTCTCACCTTACCTACTAAAAATAAAATGTGACACAGGAGAAAAGTTAAAATTAACAGCCAGAGAAGGCTTGGAGCGGGAAGCCACCACTCTGGAGGAGACCACAGTTTGAGAGAATCATATACCAGTGATCGGCAACACCTTGCCTCCATACTATTAGAAGGTTCTGGGTGAGACGAAGGTCTGTTTTTACAGCACTAGTCACCTTCTGTTGTCCAAGCTCACCTTCACGGGGAAGGCTGGTTTTCTGTATCCTGTCTAGGAGCACAGGAACCCACTGAAAAGCTGGGAGCTGAGCAAATTTACCGATTCTGTAAACTAGGTCAGAGAGAGTGAGACATGGCAACCAAACAGCCTCCTCCCATTCATTGTTCATGGCAGACAACATGGCATCTTTCTGATCAGGAATGGAAAAGGCCCCTGAGTGCTTTCCAGTATGATGGTTGAGGCAGCCACTACCTCTCTCTCAGGCTTGCAAGGCGGATGGAACCCCCCGCCAACTCTGGAGTTCCTGCTGACCCAAGGCCTTGCAGAAAAAGGATAGAAGTGGGGGAATTCTCCAGGTGTGCGTGAGGTGAGCACTCCTAGCTCCTGGAGGCCCCATCTAGGCTTTCTTTTTTGAGACAGGGCTTCTCTGTCTCCCAGGCTGGAGTGCACTGATGTGATCATAGCTCACTGTGGTCTTGAACTCCTGGGCTCAAAGCGATCCGCCTCCTGCCTCAGCTTCCAAGTGGCAGGGACTACAGGTGTGTACGACCATGCCTAGCTAATTTTTTGAAATTTTTTTGGATATAAGGTCTCGCTCTGTTGCCTGGGCTGGCCTTGAACTCCTGGCCTCAAGTGATCCTCCCACTTCAGCCTCCCAAAACTCTGGGACACCAGGTCTGAGAAAATGTACCTGGGCACCTGTGTTCAAGGCCTTAAAAACAAGAGGGCGTGGTCACCTGTAAACCAGAGCTTGTTGCTGTAGGAGAGGCTTTTGGAAGCTCCTGGACTTTGACAGTAGGGAAAGCCAGAGCTTGACTTGGTTTTTGTCTGTTTAACATACAATCAGTTACTGGGCAGCTCTTCTATAAGACTCAGAAAATGCAAAAGACTGTCAAAAGTCACAAAAGAATGCTCTGAACCATCTTACTAGAAAACATCCAGTGAGTGAGGAAAAGAGAAGAGTGGCGAGAGCTGCAAAGTATAGTAGCTCCTGGTTAAATGATGAAGCAGGACCAGAATAGGAAAGCAATTTCCTCAAAGACACACAGCATATTATCGGTGGAACTGGAACCCAGTGTCCTCACTCCCAGCCAACACACTTTCAGTTTCACTGTATACCACCCCTCTTGCTTCTACACCCCTAGTTAATATTCCCGCATAAATCTGTTGTCTGCCCCCACAACCCTTCCCCACCCAGACACCTCCCTCCTTGAGGGAGGATTATTAGCCTACAGATTTAGCCCACAGATGGCTCAACTGAAACTGTGCTCATAAGGTGGGGATGGGGGACAGGGAATCTTGCCCTGGTTTCTAATCAATACGACAATTTGGGTTTCTGTTCTGAGGCCTTTGAAATAATTTGGCCCAGAGACAATGGAAACGAAAGTGAGACAAAGTTAAAAACAAACAGGCGAGGCTGGACTGAGGCTTCCTGCCGGAGCAAAAGAGAGTCCTTGTTGGCCAAAGGGATGATCAGGCCACTCCCCGAACAGGGAGAGGGGCAGGTTTCCATCCAAAGGGTGGGGGGTGACAAGTGCCTGTCTTCTGCTACATCTGTCTTCACTTTTTCAGTCTTCTGCTGTTCGCATCCCTCGAGGCAGGGGAGCTGGGGTGGTACCAGGAGCTGTGCTGTAAGCCCAAGTGGATCAATCCTTTCCTGGAACCGTCATCTAGTTTGTCCCTGCTGATGTCGGTGTTTCCATACATCTTCAAGGTCCACCTCACTCTGCCTTTCCAGCTGCTGAAGCGGAGAGAGAAGAAAAAGAGGGGAGGAAGGGAGGACAGAAGAAAACCCACAGGTAGAAAGCAGGGGCAAGGCGGATAAGGTCAGACAGCACAATAACACATGGCTGATTTTATATAGCGTTCTACTAAGAAGGGTTTGTATGCATGTGAGGCTCCAGGTCCCTGCTCATGGTCACAGGTGCCCTCAGGACAAAGACACTAAGGGAGAAGTGGACTCTGTGTTACAGGAAGCCGGGACACTCCTTTAGAACTTTGAATATCCCAATTCACCTGTGGTTGCAGAAGAGAAAGGAGGTATGGAGAGTCGAGGTCCAAGATGCTAAAGGCAAGTAACTCCCAGCAGGACTGTCGTGCACAGCACACACTCAGAAGTATCCCTGACCCAAGGCTCCAAGAATGAGCATTTCCCATGGCTGGTCTTTCATTAAGGGCCCCTGATTGTACAAGGATTTGTATTATAAGTGTGACCTCCGTTCTCACAGCTGGTGTTTCCAACTGTCACATGCGGATGGAGAGTCCCTTCCTTGAATCGTCCAGAGCAAACAGCACCATACCTGGCCTTCATGGGGCCTGGGCTGTCCATCTCCCCAGCCCACTACCTTGTAGTGTTTATGTCGTACCTCAGAGCAGTTTCATTTCCCTAATACATGAACATGCAGGAGCTTCAGGAATTGAACTTCTGGAAATTTATCTAAGAAAAGGGTTAAGAATTGATGCAAAAATTTAGCCCCATGGATATTCATGACAACACTTATAATGGAGAAAGAGTTTCAATAACTGAAGTATTCAGCACCAGGGGATTGGTTAAATCTACTTAGTACTTCAAGCCTTGGGAAAGTATGCAGCCATTAAAAGGATGTTGAGAAATGTATCTTCAGCCGCAGAAAATGCTAGGTAAAAGAAGGGGGGAAAAATCACAAAAGCAGAATTACTGGATGGACCTGTTCTTTTTGTTTCCCTGATGAAAAAATTCTCAAAGAGGAACATTTAGCCAATGTGGAAGAGGTGAAACCAAAAATGGCAGATCACTAGCAGGCATCAAAATTGACAAGTTCAAAAATCAGCCTGTAATCCCACACTTTGGGAGGCTGAGGTGAGTGAATTGCCTGAGCCCATGGGTTTGAGACCCGCCTGGGCAACTTGGTGAGACCTCATTTCTACAATAAATCAAAAAATTAGTCGGGTGTGGTAGCGCATGCCTGTAGTTCCAGCTACTTGGAAGGCTGAGGTGGAAGGATCGCTGGAGCCCAGCAGGTCGAGGCTGCGGTGGCCAGGAGTGGCCACTGCACTCCACTCTGGGTGACAGAGTGAGACTCCAACTCAAAAAAAAAAAATTGTTTTGAGTAGTGGAAAAAGTGTCTCGGTGGGTATACTGCATCAAACGAAGAGTACTCTGAAGATGTAGCTGAAGTTTAAACATGTGAGAATCAATACACAAATTTTTTATAAGTAAACTTTGGTTTTTTGGGGATGCTCCTTCACATACATGTATTTACCTAGGAGGGTGTATGAATGATTTAACGTGCTTAAAGTAAGTGAAATTATGGATACCTTAACATTTTTTTCTTTTTACTTTATATTTTCTGATTTTTCTGTAATGAGCAGGGGTACTTTTTAGTACGAAAAAGCAATGAAAGAAGCTTTGTGTTGAAAAAGACAGGGCCTTGACTATGTTCACTGAAATTCACTCATGTTCAAGAATTTGGTAAGAAAAAAGTATTCCCTATAGTACGCGATGGGATGGGAGGAGGGCACTTCCTGCCAGGTGACCGGGAGGGAGCCATCTCCTGGTCCTCTGACCTGAGTGCTAGTAAATGTCCTCCCCACCCATCTAGTGCTCCATCCTAGCGTTACTCACCACTTGCTCTCTGGCCTCATTTTGACTCACTCTTCAGACATCATTTAAAAGGAATTTCTGTTTAACCACAGCGCCCACATGAAGAATCCTGCTAAAGCTCCATTTTAACTCAGATCCAGCACACAGATGACTCAAGTTAGCTACACAGCCTCGGAGGAAGCCCCCAAGTCCCCAGCACCCGAAGCAGTTGTTGACGGTGGGCTAGATCATTGGGTGGGCACCCACCTTCCTGCTAGATCATTGGGTGGGCACCCACCCTTCCCCTATTCCCTCCCCTCACAGGGCCCAGGCAGCAATTGATTACATGTCCCCTCCCTGCTTGAACCTCTATCGTGGGCCAGTTGCTGAGATTAGCTCCTGGCACACCTCTGTCTCTACTCAAGTGGTTAAAAGTAGAAGAATGTGTAGATTAAGAGGCCACAGAAGATTGAGGGTGACCGAGAGCTAGGATGCACTGTCCTATCCCTTGTAGCTGCCCACCCTGGGTATTTGGGAATAGCCTCCTCTCTCCGGTCTTCCTCTCTGAATGCTGACTCCCCTCTCTGTTTATCTGTCTCCGTGGCCCGCCTCCAAGGAAGCACTTCCATCCCTCTGGACTCTCAGAGAAGTTTGCGTGGGCTGTAGCATTTACTCGTGGGTCCCTTGGGAATGCCTGAATGTGTTATTATGTTTCCTTTAATGTTTAAGTCCCCAGGGACCCCCTTGACCCTTGTGGGCTGGTAACACTTGGTTCAGGTCTGGACTTCACTGCATGGGACCAGAGGCAGGAAAGGGGTGGTGGGAATGGGAGGGGAGGGATTTTTCCACATTTTTAAAGATAACATAAGAACATCAGGGACAAGGCTAAGATGGAAATAGAGGAAGCCAGAGGGCGAGACAGATGGAGAAAAGAGGTTCCCACTACCCCATCCATCAAAGGGGGAATCTGCTGCCCCCAATCCTGCCATTGGGCACATCCCTCCCAGACCGAGTGTTGTCTGATTCTGTGAATTTGTGCCTGGCCACCCAGAGAAAATACAGAAAAGTGCCCACAAGGGCAGAAGGGGATTTCCTCCAGATGAGTGATCTGACATGGGGGAGGGTAGGGACCCTTATACCATGTGTTTCTCCCCAAAAGGGAGAAGCTCCATGAACCTTCCTTGGGCGGGGGGGCTGCTTGATAAAATCCACCCTATCCTCCTCCTCATTCGTTCAAAACCATTTATCAAGTATTGACTATATGCCAGGTCCAAGGCTTGGGGCTAAATGGGGAAACTGAGGCACAGATCAAGCAGCCTGTCTAATGCCACCCTCCCTTTCGCTAGCTAGTGGAAGAGCTGGAAGACAACACATGACCCTCTTACACTTCACCTCAATGCCAGATGCTTGGGGGGAGGGAAGAGGCCCTGGGTGTTTCCCAGACTCTGTCCAGGTCGTCGATGAGACCTGACTTCCCTATGGCTGGGGTCAGCTAGCAAACAGAGCGCACCCCAGCATCTTTAGGGGGGGCTCCTTGCCCCGTTGGCTCCCAGCCTTGACGGGCTGCTGCTCGTGGTGTCTGAGATGAGCACTGGCGGGGACCATGAGTTGTACCTCTGGTCTTCAACGTGGTGGCCGAGCTGTTGGAAGCAGTTTCTTCCCAACGGCACAGCCCAGCTTTGTGTTCCTGAGACTTCCTAAGCTGCTACTCCTTTGGAACTTTAATCCTTCCTCCTGTGTCCTTCCTGCCACCTGTAGTCTAAACTTAGCGACAAGCACAGCGAGCACCTTCCGCCTGTGCTGCTTTGGCAGGTCACATTGCTGCTGACAAGTGGGGACAGGATCAGGGCATTAGGACCACTGAGGGGGAGAGCTGGGGGGACCCATAGTGACCTTTCTGGAGGGACTCGTACACTGTGGGTTTTTAAAATTTTTTCTTTGACTATTTAGATAATATATAATTGAGAAAATGTAGAAAAATATACCGAAAATAAGTAACACGTATATTCCCTTCACTAAGAGGTTTCATTGTTAATGTTTTCTTCCAGGTTTATTTCTTTGTTTTTTTTTGTTTGTTTTGTTTTTTTTAGTGAGTACTATCTTTATTTTGATAACAATACAAGTTTGTTGATTAAAAAACTAGATGAATACAAGCAAGAGAGGATCCCAACACTCAGAAATACCACTGTTAACATTTTGGTGTACTTTTTCTTTTTTTAAGGATTGAATGGGTTCTTATTTATATGCTAGAATTGGGCAGCATTTTATTCCATGAAATAGAATAAGTGGGCATGGCAGAAGTGCTGGTTTTTGGTGGGAACAAGGAAACAGGATAAGAGAAAAAAGCTGATTGGCTAACATCAGGTTACTTCAGGGTAGTTTTCTTGTAAAGGTTAAAGCAGAGAGGACATCTTTATTACCCTGACTCAGGCTGACTGGGCCATTTGTCATTGGCTTCTGTGAACGTCCTGGATTTTGTTGTTGTGTTGTTTTAAGACAGGTCTGTTTGGAGATTTATCAGCTTACTTAAAGTTTCAGTTTGATTATGTGGCAATTAGCATGAGAGACTCCATTTTAGTCTGGTCTGTTGGGGTTTAGTATGGAAGCTCCCATAAAATTATTTAATAACATACACTCGTAAATGACTGCTACATCAAGCAAATTAACATATCCATTGGCTAGGTTCAGTGGCTCAGCCTGTAATCCCAGCACTTTGGGCAACTTGGCAAGACCTCGTTACTACAATAAATAAAAAATAGTCGGGTGCAGTAACGCGTGCCTGTAGTTCTGATTACTTGGAAGACTGAGTTGGAAGGATCACCGGAGCCCAGCAGGTCGACATCGGGGTGGCCGTGGGCGACAGGGAGAGACTCCAACTCAAAAAAAAACAACAGAAAACATATCCACCACCCACATAGTTACCATGTGTGTGTTAGAAGTACATTTTGTTATATTTATTTTCAGTATTTTTTCTATCCATTTTTTGGTTGTTGTTTACAAACTTGAAATCACATGATACAATCAGTTTTGTATCTCACCTTCTTTCCTTGTCATTTTTTAAAACAAGCAGACTCCAACTTTTATTTTATGCTCTTCAACACCATTTGTTAACACAGCATTTCACTGTTTCAATAAACCATGACTTACTTAATAATTCCTCTATTCTGGACACTTAGGCTGCTTCCAATTTTTTGCAGTTATGCAACTCAATGGTGAGCACCTTTAGCCTAAATCTGTAACTACATTTAGAATTACTTCCTTAAGACTGATTTCTGAAAGTAAGATAAAAGGCCATGAATATTTTTAAGCCTTGTGATCTTTCGAACCACAATATTTTCCAAAAGAGCTGGCTCATCTTACATGACCTTCTCCCAGCAGTGCAGCAAGTGTGAATAGGCCGCATTTTTGATGTGAGTGAAACCGAGTTTAAAAACAGAAAGAAAGAAATTGGGTTCACTAGCAAATTTTAGCCTGAAGGGAAATGTCAGAAAGAAAGAGAGTGAAGTTTTGCTCTTGCAGAGAAATAACTCTTGTGAAAGGGCTGTAGGAATGGTGGCCTGTTGAGACCCATTCCAGATCAGATGGGGAGGCCACCTCCTCTACTCACCTCTTGGGGCAACTCCTCTGCCCACTCCTCCTAGGACACAGGGCCGGTTGTGGTGGCTCATGTCAGTGGCACCAGCCAGCTCCTTGGGGACGGATGACTGTACCTGTCAGAGTCACCATCCGAAAGGCAGAAACACGCTAGTAGGAAGAGACCTGGAAGATTCTCTGGCCCAGCCCTTCACTTATCCGATCAAAGCCTAGAAGAGCCAAGTGCTGTGTCCAAGAGGTGATCCATAGTTTATGGCTCATCTGGGACCAGTACCCATATCTCCATTCACATCTGATGACAAATAAAAATGACTGGACTTGGCTTGAAGGCACCATCCTTTTACACAAGTCCCCGTACACATGTTTGCCTGTAGTCATGTTCCCTTGATAAGTTTCAAAGGTGTGACTGGTGGTGCACAGCTGTCCACAGCACTTAGAAGATGTTTCTAAAAGTGATCTAATAGGCTTCAGAGTTTCCTGACTGATGAGTGCATATGACTAAGGTGAATGGTTTCTCATGTCTTTTTTAATTTTCTGCATGCTCTTAAAGGAAGTTAATCAGCTTGAGGTCTCCAACCACCTGTGCTCCAATGAGCCTGACCTTGAACCATTGTGGCATGGAGGGAGAGATTTGCAGCATGTAGGTGTGAAGCTTTCTCCTTCTGTACACAAAGGACATCTGAGAGGCACCTCAGCTGCCCTTGCTGTTAAAAACCTGAATCATTATTCAAAGCTGAGTTCAAATCTCACCTCTTTCAGGAAAAAAAAATCCACTGGCTTACCTAAGCTTAAGTGTTCACTTTCTTAAAATTCTAGCTGTCAGGCTGGGTGTGGTGGTCCAGGCCTTTAATTTCAGCACTTTGGAAGGCTGAGGTGAGAGGATTGCTTGAAGCCAGGAGTTCAAGACTCACCTGGGCAACATAGCAAGACTGCATCGCTACAAAAAAATTTTAAAAAAAAGTTAGCAGGGGGTGGTGGTGTGTGTCTGTAATTCCAGCTATTCAGGAGGCTGAGGTGGAAAGATTGCCTGAGTCCAGGATGTCGAGGCTGCAGTAAGCCATGATTGGGCCACTACACTCCAGTCTGGGTGACAGAGTGAGACTCCGACTCAAAAAAAAAAAAAAAATTCTGTCTATGCTACTGGTTGGAACAAACCCTATTTGAATATGATAGTTTTTAACTTCAAAAAATGTTCAAGCACCTACTTCATAATTATCCTTTGAGCATCTCTTTTATTTATGTATTGATTTCCTGCCTCAGGTTTATTCACAGAAATGGCACAGGGAGACCCCAGCCCCATGCAGATGGCAGCCTAGGGGTCACACCAGTTCTTCTGTCCTCTAGCTGACAGACAGAGATGTCCACTCTAGAGCCTTTGTGGGGACAGGGCACCTTTGGAAGTCTGAGCTGGAGCCAGAACTAAAGCTGGAATGCAGCTGCAGCTGGAGGCTTGGCCTCTGGCCGGCAGAGCACGCTTCCCAAGCTTGGTGTGGACAGTGCAGGCAAGTCCACTGGGCTTGGGGCCGACACCCTTTGGGACCTTGTACTTGACCTCCTGCAGCTTTACGAAGGCTTTGACAGCCTCAGCAGGCACACTCAAGGCCGTGGCATTGCTACCCTGCATTTTCCTCAGGTCCTTTTTATTGTGTTTGGTAAAGCACGCATTCCTCAGGAACTTGGGGTCCACCCCCTAAAGAGATCTGTGTCTTTGTGATCGGGGTTTCTTGATGCATTTTTCTGTGCCATTTTTGGGAATGGTGGTGTGTGATGTGGTTCTTGGCCTCAGTCATGTCTGCTCTGTAAGCCATGGCTTCTGAAGTACCTGGGACGGGAAGGACAGCTTCTATTTGAAAAGTTCGTGATGGACAAAGGAGTGTGTGAAATCCTAGACTTTTAAGAGGGCAATATATTTTGCCAATTACAATGTACATTTGGAAAATAAGTACAATAATTTCCCCATTACCCATGGAGGGCATGTTACAAGACCCCTGTTGGACGCCTGAAACTTTGGCTAGTGCTGAACCTGACTGCCATCGATTGAAACACGTTTTTGGGCAGAGCACAGTGGCTCACGCCTATAATCCCAGCACTTTGGGAGGCTGAGGCAGAAGGATTGCAGGAGCATTATCTTGAGCCCCGGAGTTCGAGATCTCTACAAATAATCAAAAATTAGCAGGGCATGGTGGTGCACCCTTGTAGTCCCAGCTACTCAGGAGGCTGAAGTAGAAGGATTGCCTGAGCCCAGAAGGTCAAGGCTGTGGTGAGCTGTGATTGTGTCATTGCATTCCAGCCTGGGCAACCCAGTGAGATCCCAATTTAAAAAAAAAGAAAGAAAGAAAAAGAAAGATATTTCTGTTCATGTCTTCCACCTGCAAGTATAATGCCTTTCCTATCTTCACTAAGAACTCTTCACACACTGTGGCCATGACTTTTACAGCAAAACTAGCACACATTTCTTTTTCCTTCTTCACAATTTCATAGATAGAATATTTGTTCTCACTGAGATCTTAGCAACTTCTACATATGATATTTTTTCTTTCCTTATTAAGGGGAAAGGTTTTACTTTTTCAGTTAAAGGAAGCACATGATGTCTTCTCTTTGACATATTCAAATTGTCAGCATCACTACTCTTGTACTTTGGGGCCATTATTAAGTACAGTATGTCCTCACCCAACATTGCTGATATGTTCTTAGAAACGTAGACGTTAAGTGAAACAACATATCAGGAAACCAGATTTTACCATAGGCTAATTGGTAGAAACAAGAGTTAAGTTCTTAGGCATGTGTCTGTCCACAAAAACATCACTGAATTTCTCTCTCTCTCTCTCTCTCTCTCAGACAGAATCTTGGTCTGTTACCCAGGCTGGAGTGTAGTAATGCAATTATAGCTCACTGTAACCTCGAACTCCTGGGTTCAAGCAATCTTCCTGCCTCAGCCCCCCGAGTAGTTGGGACTACAGATGAACACCACCATACCAGCTAATTTTTTAGTTTTAAATTTTTTTGTAGAGATGGAGTCTCATGTGTTTCCCAGACTGGTCTTTAACTCCTGATCTCAAATGACCCTCCTGCTTCAGCCTCCCAATATGCTAGGATTACTGGTGTGAGCCACTCTACCTGACCTGCCAACCTTCTAAATAAATACCAAACTACTTCTAATAGTAAACATTAAAATAAATGTGAGCTATGCATATATTTAAGATAGATTATTAAAAACAAGTGAAATTATTATTTACCTGCTTATTCCAGTTCAGGGTCAGGACTAGCCAGATCCTACCCCAGCAGCTTAGGGCACAAGGCAGGAGCCAGCTCTGGACAGGACATCCTGCCACCACTGGGCCACTCATACACACCTACACTCACTCTCCTGACGCAGTGTAGACACACCAGCTCACCGCATGTGTATATCTTTGGAATGTGAAAGGAAACCAGAATGCCCAGAGAAGACCCACACAGACACAGGGAGAACGTGGAAATAGATGCTGGCCCTGGCCAGAATTAATTATTTTTCTTCATCAATGTTATAAGAAGACGATGTTACTCAAGGACTTGCTGTACTGTAAAATAAGGGTTATTTGAACATGAGCCCTGTGATATGCCCTGACAGACATCTGATAACAGAGGCACATGCTAACTAACAGTGGCACGGGGCCATCGGGCACGTAGCACCTGCAGCGTAGCTGTTCGGGTCTAAGGGATAATTCACATTCCTGGTCCGATGGTGCCCACTTCAAAACATATGAGTCATTTCTGATTTTGCCATTTCATATTTCCGAACTTTGGTTGACTTATGGGTAACAAACCTCAGAAAGCAAAACTATAGATAAGGGGGACTCCAGACTATGCCCCTGCTGAGATATGCCTGCGTCATCTTACAGACTTGAGGATCTGTGATGCTTGGTCTAACCCGTTGATTGCAAGTGGTACAGGGTGCAAAGGTTGGGAACCGCTGACCTACTGCATGGATTTTCAGTGAGTCACAGGCCTGAGGATGTTGCTTGTCATTGTCACTCAACTCTTCAGGTTGGACTATCCCTCAGCTTACACCGACTCTTCCCTGAGGACAGGGACTTCCATTTACAGCCTTTGTACCTCCACAGGCCTCATCAGTCAATTAGTTGAGAGCAGTTAATAAGCACTACACAGGTGCAGGACCCTGAACTAGATCCTGCTAGAGATACAAAGTACAGGGCCCAGTTCCTACCCTCTAGACCCCACATCTAGTTACAGAGACAGAGCAAACATCTGTGAAAAACAAAGTAACCATGTACACTCTAAACTCTACAGTGGAAGGGATTCAGGAGGAATGAGTTGAACTGGCATTAACTACTATGAGGACAGAACAGAAGGTGTTGGCATGGGCTGCTGAGATGGGACACTTTGTAGGGGAGGAGTCTGAGACTGAAAAAGGATTAGGACTTGGCCACTTTGTTCAGCCTCTGAAAGGTACCGGAGAATAACTGAATGAATGACTGCATAAGACAAGTACTTTTGGTCATTTCTTCCTTGATAGATACAAAGTGAAATCCTCGCTCTTAAAGAACATTTACTCTGGAACACTCAGAAGTCCACTTCTTTCTTTCTTTTTTTGAGTTGAGGTCTCACTGTGTCACCCAGGCTGAGATCACCGCCCACCCCAGCCTTGACCTCCTGGGCTCAGCTGATTCTTCCTCCTCAGCCTCCTGAGTAGCTGGGAATACAGGTACATGCCACTAATTGTTTGATTTTTTTTTTTTTTTTGTAGAGACGAGGACTCACTATGTTGCCCACGCTGGACTCGAACTCCTGGGCTCAAGCAATCCTCCCACCTCCGTCTCCCCAAGTGCTGAGATTACAGGTGTGAGCCACAATGCCCTGGCCAGGAGTCAATTTCTTGAAGGTAGCAGTGGATGAGGAGAAGAGGTGCTTCCAGGAACCCCCAAATCCCATGATCTCTTGGGTTGTTTTTGCTGGGGTCCAGAAACTGTTTAGGTGAAACTCTCAGTAGACAAGGGCAGTGAGGCTCCAATGGTCAAGTGAGTTGCCCAGGATCCTACAACCAGTTGGTAGCAGGGTACAACCAGTTGGTAGCAGGGCCAGGACTTGACCTCTGGGAGCTGATGTTCTTTCCACTCGATCTTGTTTCCTCTAGAATCCCTCTTCTTTACTGAACTTGTCAAAACAACTTGTCTAAAATAAGTTTGCCTGAGCCAAATCCATTCTGCCCTCTTATTCAAATAAAAACACAAGACACGCCTTTCTTCTCCTGCTATCTAAACATGCCTTAATTAGAAATTAGGAGCCACACCTGGGCCCTGGCCAGTGCGTCAAAGAAACTGTATATTGGCACCCATGCCGCTGAAACCATCCTTGTTAAAGACAAACCGCTAATTACAAAGTCCCGACCACTGCTTTGTGAGTTGCGGAGGTCTCAAGAGAGTGGGTGGGCGATGGAGCCAGTGCTGGAGGGGGGCCCTCTACTGTTGTTAGCTTTCAGCCACAACAGACAGCTGCCTCCCCTTGGATACCACAAACCAACTGGGCTGGGAACCCTTCCAGGGAAACCGACACCATCTGGTGGGCATTTGGGCAGCCTGGGTGATCTGAAAAGTTGATGGGGGCTGGGGACATGGGAACACACAGAAATGTCTTTTGGCAAAAGACGTTTGAGGCGCAGAAACCTGGAGGACAGATGCCCTCAAGAAGTCAACCCCAAATCCCCAGACCACCCGAGGGCTGAAGTCAAGCTATTGGGCTTGCCTGTTTTGTTTTGTGAAGCAACTGACAAATTCTTTGCTAAGAGATCGCAATCTCACCTGTGGAATTTTCTTACCTCATTGATAACCTTCTTCATCATAATCAAAGACCCTAGGCCCTTCATGCTTTCTTTTTCCCAATCTTCCCCAATAAAGCCTTGTTCAGAGAGCCTTCATTCATTCATTCATTCATTCGCTCAGCTCATTTCTTTTTCTTTTTCTTTTTTTTTGATTTGGAGTCTCACTCTGTGGCACTCAACTCATTTCTTTTTTTCTTTTTATAAACAATATATTTTATTATGATATAGTGGGGTACAGTTAAGGGTTAGGCATACAAATATGCTTCGTTCAGGCACCCTTGTTGATAAGAGGTGTCTCCCCATCCCCAGACAGATGTTTACTACCATTAATC